>NC_057722.1:61638656-61679407 GCF_004010195.1 Chiloscyllium plagiosum
TGTAAAAGACTCCTAACAGGGTGTCCTCACCTTTCCTATTCCGTACCTCAGCCCAAACTACCTCAGATGGCAAGTCCTCATCCATCGTCCTTTCCACCACTGTAATATTATCTTTGACAAGCAATGCCACACCTCCCCCTCTTTTACCCCCCCCTCTGACCCTACTAAAACATTTAAACCCTGGAACCTGCAACAGCCAGTCCTGTCCCTGTTCTAGCCATGTCTCCGTAATAGCCACAACATCGAAGTCCCAGGTACCAACCCACGCTGCAAGTTCACCTACCTTATTTCGTATACTTCTTGCATTGAAGTATACACACTTCAAGCCACTTTCCTGTTTACAGACACCCTCCTTGGAAATTGATGCCATGTTCCTAACCTCCCTACACTCCAGGCCCTGCACCCTGAAGCTACAATCTGGGTTCCCATGCCCCTGCAGAGTTAGTTTAAACCCCCCCCCATTTAAATGATCCTTCCCTTGTTTCCACTACTTCCAGCAGAATTCCTCTGGTATCTACCCTTCCCAAACCCTGTCAGCACTCTTCCACACCCTGACCTATTCCTCAGGCACACAAACACGCCAAGGCACCTTTACACAGAGGCACCAGAGGTCATACACTAGCCCATTACCTCCTGTAGCTCAGGGGATTCCGGATGCTCATTCCCAGTGACTTACTTGTACTTCTTTCAACTTAATACACTGTACTCACAGCTTTTGTCTCCTCTAAGTTGAGGTAAAGTAGATGCAGAATACATGAGAGCTTTTTGGAATACCTTTATTCAATCCATACCTATAACGTGGAGCCTCATGTCACATATTATTTCAGTTCTCCGTTGTGTTCCCGCATGAACCTTTCTTTCCTCAGACCATTCCAACGCAGCTCAAGGTCAGCACTGTATCTGTTGATTATGAACTTAATAGCTTTCTAGACTCAGCGTGTAGTCCAACAGTTTTCAGAAATGCCCAACTGCCTTAATCTTTTGCACATCAATTTGGGTTGATAATTAACAAGTGCAAGGCAATGGCCACCTCTAACAGGAGACACCACTCAACATTCAATGGCAGTATTGTTGTTGAATCTTCCACTCGCACAAAATCCTGGGTGTTAGCATTGATCAGAAACTATATTGGACTGGCCATATAAATATTGAGGTTGGATGTTGCCAGGATTGGAGGGTTTGAGCGAAAGAGGGAGGCTGAATAGGCTAGGGCTGTTTTGCCTGGAGCATTGGAGGCTGAAGGGTGACCTTATAGAAGTTTATAAAATCATGAGGGGCATGGATAGGGCCAATAGTCAAGGCTAGTTCTCTGAGTCCAAAACAAGAGGGCACAGGTTTAAGGTGGGAGGGGAAAGATTTAAAAGTGACCTAAGGGGTCTTTATCACACAAAGGGTGGTGCATGTATAGAATGAGTTGCCAGAGGAAGTGGTGGAGGCTGGTACAATTACAACATTTAATAGTTATGTACATGAATAGGAAGGGTTTAGAGGGATAAGGGCCAAATGCTAAAAAATGGGACTAGATTAGTTCAGGATATTTAGTCAGCATGGGCAAGTTGGACTGGAGGGTCTGTTTCCATCTGTATAGCTCTATGATGCTATGACTCTAAGAGCGGGTCCGAGGCTGAAAATTCTGCAGACTCTTGATTCCCCAAAGCCCATCCACCATCGATAAGGCACAAGTCAGGAGTATGATGGAAAACACCTCACGTACCTGGATGGGTGCAGCTCCCACAACCCTCAGTCAGCTCAACACCATCCAGTCTTATTTATTTTTGAGAAGATTTGTAGCTCAGGTTGATGATAAATATGTAAGCTTGCTCGCTGAGCGTGGAAATTTATTTTCAGACATTTCGTCACCACATTAGGTAACATCATCAGTGAGAGTCTCTGGCGAAGCATTGGTGGTATATCCCACCTTTCTATTTATAGGTCATGGTTTTGTTAAGGTGGGTGAAAAAAAGAACTGGAAATGACATCACCCACTTTAAGAAACCAAGACCTGTAAATAGAGAGGTGGGATATCCCACAGGTGCTTCACCAGAGACTCTCGCTGATGATGTTACCTAATGTGGTGACGGTATGTCTGAAAAGAATCTTCGAGCTCAGTGAGCAAACTTATGTATTTATCATCCAGTCTGTTTGATTGGCACCATGTCAACCAGTACTCAGTCCCCCCAACACAATGCAAAGTAGCAGCGGTGTGCACTATCTACAAGATGCACGGCATTAACTCACCAAACTCCTTCAATAGCACCTTCCAAATTCACAACCTCTCCTATCTAGAAAGACAAGAGTGGTAAATACTTGGGCACAGCACCACCTGCAAGTCCTCGTCCAAGCCACTCATCATCCACACTGTAAGTAATCTAATCTAAAAAAAAATACACCACTGTTCCTTCAATGTCACTGGGTCGAAAACCTGCAACTCCCTCTCTAAAGCACAGTAGTTTTCCTACAGTACATGGACTTCATCAGTTCAAGAATGCAGCTCATCCCCACCTGTTCCAGGGCAACTAGAGATGGGTATTAAATGCTGGCATAGCTAATGATGCCCACACATCTTTGAATGAACTCATTGTGAGTCTGCACTTCATATTTCCTAACTCCTAGACCCATCTGATATTTTGTTAGAGCTCCCATTTTTGAATTGCGCCATTATCCCTTATATCATTTCATCTCTTCTGTCCTTCACAATCCTTCCTCTCCTACCCAGTTCTCTCTTTGCTTTTGCTTAAAATTTACAATTTATAATCTTTTACAATTCTACGATTTTGCAAAAAAATGCATTGCCCTAAGACATTAATTAAAGCTCCCTCCATATTGTCCCCATCAAATGCTCCCAGAATGGATGCAACACGGGGTTGGGTATGGAGTAAAGCTTCCTCTACACTGTCCTCATCAAACACTCTCAGTATAAGTACAGCATGGAGTTAGAGGCTCAGTAAAGTTTCTCCTACTTATTCCAAAATTACCTCTCCTCCAAGCTTTTAAACTCTTGCTCCTCCTCCCCTTTATCTCAAAGTGACAATCATCACTGTTTGTACACCTTGTGCTGTAACTATTGTTTTGGTGTCTTTACTTCAGGGGAGATACTGTCACATTGGTGGTTATTCGTTGAACATTCAGTTGGTTGAGCTATGTGTTTTGAAGATTGATCAGATTGGGTCTATCCTCATTAGACTGTAAAGGAATGTGAGTCGAGAGTGTGCTGCTGGAAAAGCACAGCCGGTCAGGCGGCATCCGAGGACCACACGAATCGACATTTCAGGCATATGCCCTTCATCAGGAAGGGTTCATGATTCCTGATGAACGGCTTATGCCCAAAACATCAATTCTCCAGCTCCTCGGATGCCGCCTGGCCTGCTGTGCTTTACCAGCACCACACTCGACTCTGATCTCCAGCATCTGCAGTCCTCACTTTCTCCCTGGAAAGGAACGTGAGTTGGTCTTATTACAGCTCATGGGAATCTGAGGGGGCTCAGCAGCTGGGGAATCTAGAAAGAGGGGATACAGTATGAAACTAAAAGGTGCTTTATCTAAGACAGGAATCAGAAGAACCTTCTTCTCGCTGAGTGACATTAATTTTTGAAATTCTCTTCCCTAGGGATCAGGTAAGGCTGGATCTAAGTTAGACCGATCGTTGCACTTTCGGGAATTTTCTTTGGTGGGGGAGGTGGATTGCTGGTGATACAGTGGAGTCAGTCAGATTGGGAATGGTATTATTGAACAGCACAGCTGGCTGAAAGGGTGAATGACTTACTCCTGCTCCTTTGATGCTCTGAATGAGAATGTCAATATGTTGTGTGCTGGTGGCCCCACACTTACCAAGAGCTAGATATAGACTTCCCAAAGACCCTGAACGCAAAGCTACTGAGATAGTATTACATGGTATCAGCAGGAACTAGTCATTTAAGGTTAGAGTCTTCAATCCTACAAGATATCATTTGTCATGAGTTCTCTGTAATTTGGATGGTTGGTTCAGGCAGCCACATAGGGACTGTAACAACATTGTTAATTGAGGCAGACCAGTTGCGTGAGTGTTCCTCATTAGGAGATATTTAATGTTCTTGTTAAATCCACTCGGATCTGAAGCTTTTGACTCAAGATAAGGGTACTGTTTGACTCATGCCATCCGTTAGTGCACCCATTATTATTCATGTTTGAAGCTGTTTACAATTTTATTATTTTAAAAGAACCCTCCTTGTTTTCAGACTGTCTATGACCTTACCCGTTCCTATTTTAATGGGCATCTTTAGCCATGGAACTCTCAGAGATCACTGCATTCCTCCAATTCTGGCCTTTTGTACAACTTGGATTTTAGACACTCCACCAGTCATGAGGGGGCATAATTTAAAGGTGATTGGAGGAAGGTTTAGGGGAGATGTTAGAGGTAGGTTCTTTACGCAGAGAATGGTGGGTGTGTGGAATGTGCTGCCAGCAGTGGTAGTAGAGTCAGAAACATTAGGGACATTTAAGCGACTACTGGACAAGCACATGGATGGCAGTAAATTGAGGGATGTGTAGGTTAGGTTGATCTTAGATTAAGATAAACGCTCATCACAACATCGTGGGCCAAAGGGTATTGCTGTACTGTTCTATGTTCTGTTAGGTCAGCTGCTTGGGTTCAGAGTTCTGGAATGAGTGGAGATGATGATGTCACTGCACTAGTTATCCAGAGCCCCAGGCCAATGCTCTGTGGTGTTCCCTCTCATTACCTCTCTGGCTGCATGGGCCTCTGTGCAGACATGCACAGCAACAGCTAGTGGAAGTGGATGTCAATGCAGTGATCAGCTCACCGACACAATCGCTCTGCGCAGGACCATGGAGCAGCTGTGCACGCCTGCAGCTGAGAGGCAACATTGACGTTCTCTTGGTCAAAGAAAACAATTGCACCTGGTGAAATTGGAAGTTAGTTGCTGCAATGATGACCATGAAATGTCATGAAAACCTGCTTGTCTCACCAGTGCCCTTCAGGGAGGGAAATCTGCTGTCCTTACCTTGTCTCATCTACATGTGACTCTTAACTGTCCTCTGAAAAGGCCCAGGAAGTCACTCAGTCCACTCAGTCCAAGGGCAATTAGGAATGGGCAGCAAGTGCTGACCAAGCTGCGATGTCCATACCCCATTGCAAGGTTAATGTTCAAACCATTTCCTCACTAATTCTCTTGTCCTGACTTCCCCTTTGATGTCACTACTTGACCTTTTAGATTGAGCTTTAGTTCCTCCCTGCTGACAAATTGCTTCCTATTATTACGATGTTATTATTTTATTGAGGGGCTAGTGTTCAAATTTGGTTTGCTCACACTGTGCCTTGTCTTTGCTTTGACGGATGGGTCAGGCCTTTAAACCTGAGCCTCTGAATGACCATTCATTGATATAAACAATCCGGCAACCATTATTTTATTTGAAGAATGGAGGAGTTGTCTTTGGTGATTTGGACCAATGTTTATCTCTCGTTCACACCCATCTAATGATGGTCTCATTTATTTAAACGGACATTGGCTTGCTTTCTGCCAATTGGCTGCTGCTGTGTCTCACATTCCAACCATGGGAGAAATGCTTTGTGGGCTGTGAAGCACTTTTGAGATGTTCTGAGGATGCAGCTTCTTATTTTTCTGCTTATAGGCCTCCGCACAGTTCTCAGGTTTGAGTGGGAACCGCAGTAAAAGTGAGTCCCAATTGCAGTGAATAAGGCGATGCCTTTCCTTCTCCCATCACTCCCCAGTAGCCAGGTGGGTGTAAAGTTCTTAGAGATTTTTCCCCTATGGAGGCTGAATGTATTGAGTGACTCCTTCTTAACTCCTCCTCCTTAAATACTATGTTATGATTCTGCAAGGAACATAATAAGGTGCGATAAAAATGTAGCCCCCTCTCTTTCTACAACCCACTGAGATCATCGCCATCCTCTGAATCTGGGCCCGTGTCTGCTCACTTTGACTTGCACTTGGTGGCCATGCCTTCAGTGGTCTAAACACCAACCTCTGGAGCTCCATCCCTTAACCAGCTCCATTCTCACGACAGCCTTCAGGCCTTCAGTAATGCCCAGTGCTTTGATCAAGCCTGTCCTAATCTCTCTCCATCTTGAGCCCTATGTCTGGCTTTGTTTGATTAATTTTCAATGCGATGCCTTGGGCCACTTGTCCACGTGAAAGACAGTCTATGAATGTGAGACATTTTGTCAGTACTGTTTTGCATTGCTCCAGTCAAACAGACTTTTCCACCCAACAGCACCTAACCTCAAATTATGAAAGATCCAAACCCCTCCATTTAAAGACATTTTTAGCCATTTTTGTGCCCCACCCTCTCCTCCCCAGTTAGATATTTAGTTGAGGTTAGACCATAGATGATAAGATATAGGAGTAGAATTGGGCCATTTGGGCCATCAAGTCTGCTCTGTCATTTGATCATGGCTGATTTGTTTGTCAACTCAGGTTGTTACAATAATGGTGGGAATGGACAAGTTGTTTTAATTCCAGTTTCAGATTATTTTAAAATTAGTATTAGAATTAGAATCCCTACAGTGTGGAAATGGGCCCTTCGGCCCAACAAGTCCACACCGACCCTCCAAAGAGTAGCTCACCCAGACCCATTCCCCTACAGTTAACCCCTGACTAATGCACCCAGCCTACACATCGCTGAACACTGTGGACAATTCATCTAAACTGCACATTTTTGGATTGTGGGAGGAAACCAAAGCACCCCGAGGAAACCCACGCAGACACAGGAAAATGTGCAAACTCCACACATTCCCCTGAGGTTGGAATCAAACCCAGGTCCCTGGCACTGTGAGGCAGCAGTGCTAACCACTGAGCCACCATGCTGCCCTTGTAATGAACATTTTAATGTTCATTGATTAAAATAATTTCAAAATAGGAAGAAACATGGGCTTAAAATGGATGCAGTGATTACCTGACCACCTGAAACTCACGTGGAATAAACAGAATACTTTGCACTGAAATTATCATTTTTATTCAAAGACACTAAAACCAAGCAACTAATCAGCATTGATTCTTGTTTGAATTCAAACTTGTTTGATAATTTCACAGTTTGAAGATGAAAGGCTCATTTGTCAGGTAGCCAGCTTGGAAAAGCCATGAAGCCAGACTCGGAAACATACACTGAACTG
The DNA here is from genome assembly GCF_004010195.1 of Chiloscyllium plagiosum. Lineage (NCBI taxonomy): Eukaryota > Metazoa > Chordata > Chondrichthyes > Orectolobiformes > Hemiscylliidae > Chiloscyllium > Chiloscyllium plagiosum. The sequence continues at coordinate 61,645,786 of NC_057722.1, forward strand.
TATTTCAATGGGCACTTTGAGCAGCAGAGCAGAGGGAAAGAACAAAAACAGAAAATGCTGAAGAAACTTGGAGGGTTTGGCAGCATGTGTGTAGATGGAAAGACAGAGTTAACATTATGAGTCTTATATGACTCTTCTTCAGTGGGAAGTCATTCATATACTCTGGAATACAGCACAACCAGTGTTGGCAACTCTAAACCAAACTTGTATAGAGGGATTGTATTTTAACAGGAGCTTCCTTGTGTTTAATTTCTTGAAACAGGGAGTGTGCCATTTCCCTTGTGAGTCAGGGTCAGACTGTGTGTGTGCTGAAGGTGTGAAATTACAGGAATGTTTGCATTGAACAGGAAGCGAGATTTTCTCGGGCTCCAGCCTCAGGCTGTGAATCAAGGTTCCACACAAACTGATTGTAAAAATGTGAAAGCAAGGATGACACCAGAACGGAGAGCTAGAGATTGAGCAGACTGCAGCTCTGTTCTCTGAAAGATGAAAGGCTCAGGAGCGACTTGGGAGAGATTTCTCAAGTTTTCAAAGAAATGTGACAAATATAATGGTGTTTCCTGTTGTGGCTGAGACTACGAATCAGGAGCTATCAATCTAAAACACTCAGTAATCAATCCAATCAGGAATTCAGGAGAAACATCTTCACCCAGAGAGTGTTAAGAATTTAGAACTCGCCGCCACAGGGAGTGGTTGAGGCAAGTCATAGTGATCCATTTAAGGGAAAGCTGGATAAACACATGAGGAAGAGCTGTGATTGTGCTGTGGGGGGTGGGCAGTGAACAGGAGACTCATGTGGAGCTTAAATGCCAGCAGACAGCAGATGGGATGAAAGGCCTGATTGTGAGCTAGAGATTGGATGAATTGTGGATAGGAAAGAGGGCAGCAGTTTTGGTTGATGCTCCAACTGCTAAGGCAGATTGCCCAGTATTGCACTTCCTGCAGGTGGTGTGTCAGACAGGAAGCGGCCTCCATCCATTGAGATGAACCAATGGAAATTCAGTGGTGTCAGATACCCAGAGCTTCATATCCACCTCCTCCCCCAACATTGTGTGTGTGTATTACTCCTTGTCACAACTTCTGCGCAGGAAATATTCCCAAGCAGAGTCCACACACTTCTTTCCAACTTCCCACATTTGGAGGTATAACATGCAGCACGTCATAAAGAACAAAACGCAGGGCACAAATTTTCTTTGGACACGTCATCTCATTTGTTATAAAAGATATTGAAGCTTCTGGGATGTTGAAATCTCCAGTGGAATGTGATCCACCAAAGTTGGCAACAGTTGGTTCCCTCCACACTGACATCTGATTAATGAAGGGCCAGAGTCCCTGGAGACAAGTGAAACCTCACCCCACTTTACGTCAGAGCTAGTTGGAGGTTTTACAGCCCAGTGGACATCTCCTGGAAATCAAGACATTATTACAGAGTCTCAAGTCACACTTCCAAACGCTTTTCTGTCAAAATATTGAAGGAAAAATGATTTATGGCCATGGCTAAGTGGCTGGGACTCATGACTGAGGCAGAACATGGTGTGTCCAAACCCACACTTCCCAGAATTAGGCACAAATCCAAGACCGACACCCTGAGATATACAAAGACTTGACACAACTGTCAGAGGATCAGTACTGAGGGAGTGCTGCATTGTCAGAGGATCAGTGCTGAGGGAGTGCTGCACTGTCAGAAGGTCAACACTAAGGGAGTGTTGCACTGTGAGAGGGTAAATAGTGAGGGAGTGCCGCACTGACAGAGGGTCGGTACTGAGGGAGTGCTGCACTGACAGTGGGTCAGTAACTGAGGGACTGCTGCACTGTCAGAGAGTGAGTACTGAGGGAGTGCTGCACTGTCAGAGGGTCAGTACTGAGGGAGTGCCGCAGGATCACTACTGAGGGAGTGCTGTACTGTCAGAGGATCAGTACTGAGGGAGTGCTGCACTGTCAGAGGGTCAGTACTGAGGGAGTGCTGTACTGTCAGAGGATCAGTACTGAGGGAGTGCTGCACTATCAGAGGGTCAGTACTGATGGAGTGCTGCGCTATCAGAGGGTCAGTACTGAGGGATTGCTACACTGTCAGCGGGTCACTACTGAGGGAGTGCTGCACTATCAGAGGGTCAGAACTGACAGAAAGCTGCACTGTTGGTGTGTCCATACAGACAGAATGCTGCATTGTCAGAGGGTCCATTCTGAGGGAGTGCTGAGCTGTTGGAGAGTCAGTACTGATAAGAACACTGTGCTATCAGAGAGTTTGTACAGAGGGAACACTGCACTGTCAGATGGTCATTACTGAGGAAACGCCGCACTGGAGGGTCAGAATCACAGGATTATTGTGCAGCTGAAATGCAGAAAAGGGGAATGCAGCACAGTTGGAAGGGCAGTACTGATGGAGTGCTGTTGTATTGGAAGGGCTGTACTAATGTAGTACTGCGGTATTGGAAGGGCAGTACTGATGAAGTAATTAGTATCGGAAGGGCAGTACTAAAGGGTTGCTGCAGTAACAGAATGGTAGTACTAATGGAATGCTGCAGTACTGGAAGGGCAGTACTGATGGAGGACTGCAGTATTGGAAGTGTCGTCTTTCTGAAGAGACATTCAACAAAGGCACGACCTACCTTATTGAGTAACTGTGAAAGATACTCTGACTATGCTTTTCCAGTCCTGTGCTTCTCCATCAATCAAGGTCATTAAGAAAAGAAAACACGTTATCTAGTAACCACCGCATTGCTGTGTGTGGCTTCTTGCTGTCAACAAATTGACTGTCACGTATCCAACAGTACAACAGTGGATATCCTTCAGAAAATACTTAAAAAGTTGTGAAGCACTTTGCATCATCCTAAGATTGTGAAAGGTGTTATAGAAATGGATATTCTTTGTTTTCTTTCTTTTATTGTTCACCGAGATTTCTGTCTTCAGTACCAGCCTGAGAGGATTGCACATAGACCGTAAGAGGAGCCACACAGATGAGATAAGACCAATGTTTGACCCACCACAAGCTTATATTGAGTTAGTTGATCTTTGCACATCTTCCTGTGTTAAGGAAGCAATAAATCTCTGTGACCCTAAAATGAGAGCCAGTCTATTCAGGGGTGATGTCAGGGAACACTTCCAGTGTCATGCATCTTCACTGATACAGGGTTGAGGGAGGATATCTTGCCTGGGCACCATTATGTCCAGCAGAAACTCTCCATCACTGTCCACATTTTCTAGTCTAGTTTCTCTGCTCTGCCCATTCCAGGGCAAATGTCAGCAACCAAGCAAGACAGCCCCAGACTCTGGATTGGCTCCAGGGAAACTGATCAATTCTGGGATATCTCAACAGTGGCGAACTGTTCTCGGAGTGGCGCCTGGTAAAATGGGGCTAGAGTCGGACGAGGGTGGGGCAGGTCATTGATGAAGCAGGTTTGATAAGATTCGGCAGGAAATCTCACTTGGACTTGCAGTGGAAGACCTTCCAAAACACTCAAGGTAACCAGCCTTTAGCCAAACCAAAACATAAGATTCAGAGTATCTGAAAGGTGCTGTTTGAAATATAACCTTTTCTGCTCAAGAGTTTAGCTCCATTAGTTATCACCAGGGTTATGCATGATTAGGCCAAACTTTGAGTTTATCAGTGATCGAGTTGCGGAGAGATATAGACAAAGAAAACTTGCTGACATCACAATTGTCCTGACCTTGAAAGATTTGTGCACCAGCAACAGTATGACCTTGTCTCTATCACAAGACAATGCTGAGTACAGCTCATCACTGTCCCATTGAGTCAGGTTTACAAAACCGCTATCAAGGGCAAACTATCAGTTGCGTTACGCCCATAAACCAGCAGGAAAAGGTTGGCCCCATTACTTCCAAATGGAATTTGTATTTGTATCCTGTACGTAGCAACAGGTTGCATTTATGTAGTACCTTAACTGATGGAGAAAGGCTGCAACGTGCTTCACATGAGTGATATCAGTCCACATAATACCACAGGTCAGATATGACTGGTGACCACAAGCTTAGTCATTGAGACAGGATTTAAGAGTCCCTTAAAGAAGGAGAGAGAGAGACAGACAGAAAGGTGGAGAGGGTTTTGAAGGGAAGTTCAGAGGTTAGAACCTGGGCAGCTGATAAATAGAATTAACACAAATTGGAGTGCAGAGATCTCAGACAGTTGAAGGATGAGGTTACAGAGATATGGTGGTCAAACAGGTCAGTTATTATAGATTCAGAGAGTCCTACAGCACGGAGACAGACCCTTAGGCCCAAACCGGTCCATACCGACCGAAATGTCCGTCCATGCTAATGCCATTTTCCTACAGTTGACCCATATCTTTCTAAACCATTCCTGTCCATGTATTTGTCCAAATGCCTCTTAAATGTTGGAAGTTCTTCTAGTTTATAAAATAATGAGAAGTTTAGATAGAGTTGATAATAGTTGTCTTTTCCCTAAGATAGTTCATTTCAAGAGTAGGAGGCACATTTTTAAGGTGAGAGGAGAAAGATTTACTAATTTGTTTTCGACAGAGGCTGATTCACATCTGGAATGAGCTTCCTGAGGAAGTGGTGGATGTGGGTACAATTACAATGTTCAAAAAACATTTGGAAGTATACATGAATAGGAAACGTTTGGAGGGATAGGGGTCAGGAGCAGGCAGGCAGGACTAATTAAGTTTGGGATTATATTCAGCAAGGCCTGGTTGGACCGAAGGGTCTATTTCCATGCTGTATGACTATGACTCAGTTCACCGTTCCTAAGAGGAATATTTAGGCTTCCTCTCCTCTCAACCATCTCATCAAGTCCAGTCATCTCCTTCTCTATGTTCCAAGATTGGTCTGGAACCCTGCTTTCCCTGCTGTGTTCAGATTTCCAGAGCAAGAATTGGGCAAGAAGTGGCAGATGGAATATAAAATTGCAAAGTTTGAGATTATGCACTTTGATAGGAAGAATAGAGGCATGGACTGTTCTCTAAATAGGGAAAGACTGTGGAAATCTGAAGCACAGAGTAACTGTATTCTTTATGCCTTTTCCGTGACTCCCAACCCCCTCCAGATGTGCAACTCCTCAAAATCTCTGTGCTCCTCCAATTTGAGCCTGTCATCCCTTCCCTAATCACTCCTCTGTTAGTGATTGTGCAGTTACCTGGACCCTAAGCTTTGGAATTCTCTCCTAAACATCTCTGTCATGCTCTCCTTTCCCTTGTTTTAAGATGTTTCTTAAAACTGACCTCTCTGACCATACTCTTGGTCCATGTCTTTATCTGAATCGGATTCAAATTTTGTTTGATCATCACTCTTGGGGTGCACCTTGAGAAGCTTAACTATGCTGAAAGCATGATATAAATGCAAGTTATTGTTCAGGTTTACTTTACCTGGAAGGTATTGATGGGAAATCATGCGGGATGTCAGCTACTAATGGATTTGCCAGGAAATTTCACCAAGTGTTAGGGTGTGATATTAAGACATTGAGATGTATTGAGTGCTGAGCTTGAGTTGTCTGTTGACCTGTAGCTCCCTCCAACGTGTCACATCATTGCCTGCAAGTGACTCTAGACACACAGCAATGTGGTTCACTCTTAACTGCCCTTTGGGCAATTAGGGATGGGCAATGAATACTGGTCTAACCAGTCACAACCAGAATCCCATGAATGGATAAAAAAATATTCAACCTCTGCATTTGTTCCTCATAAGACGACCACTCCATTATCTGGGATCAGCCTATTGAACCTTCTCTGAACTGCCTCCAGAGTTTTTCTCTATTTAGAAAACAGTCCATGCCGCTATTCTTCCTACTAAAGTGCAGAATCTCATACTTTTCCACTTTATATTCCATCTGCCACTTCTTGCCCATTTTGGGGCGGCGTGGTGGCTCAGTGGTTAGCACTGTTGCCTCAAAGCATCAAGGACCTGAGTTCAATCCTGTATGGAGTTTGCCCATTCTCCCTGTACCTGCAGTGCTCACATGGGTATTCTAGTTTCCTCGTGCAGTCCAAAGATGCTCAGGTTCAGTGGATTGGCCATGCAAAATTACCCATAATGTTCAGGGAGATATGGGTTAGGTGGATTAGCCATGGAGAATGCAGGGTTACAGGGAAAGGGTAGGGGGTGGGTTTGGATGGGATGTTCTTCAGAGGGTCAGTGTGGACTCAATGCTGAATGGCCTGCTTCCACACTGTAGGGATTCAATGATGCTATAATCTTTCCTTAGATAAGGGACCCAAAACTGTTCATGGTATTATGCTTCTGACCAGTGCTTTGTATAGTTTGGAGAGACCTCCCTACATTAAACACCATTCCTTTTACAGTAAAGCCACCATTGCATTTGGCTTCACTGTTACCACTTGAACTTGGGTGCTAGCTTTTTACGATTCATGCATGAACTTCCCCAAATCCCTCTAGCTTTCTACAATCTTTCTCCATTTGGATATTAAAAAAATTCCTTTGTTCTTCCTGCCAAATTGAGGGACCACAACTATTCACACTATATATTCATGATCTAGACAAAGGAACTGAAGTTGCTAAGTTTGCACATGAGAGGGAGATATGTGGAGGGACAGGTAGTGTTGAGGAAGCAAGGAGGCTGCAGAAGGACTTACACAGGCTAGAAGAATGGACAAGAAGTGGCAGATAGAATAGAAAATGGATAAGTGTGAGATTATGCGCTTTGGTAGGAAGAATAGAGGCATGGACTGTTTTCTAAATAGGGAAAGACTCTGGAAATCTGAAACGGGATTCAGAAATGCTCATTCAGGATTCTGTTAAAGTTAACGTGTGGGTTGTGTTGGCAGTTAGGAAGACAAATGGAATGTCAGCATTCCTTTTGAGAGGGCTGAGCAGAGATGCACTGCTGAGCCTGTGTAAGGTTCTGGTCAAACTGCATTTAGAATATTGTGAGCAGTTTTGAGCTCTGTATCTAAGGATAGACATGTTGGCCTTGGTCCTGAGAAGGTTTACAGGATTGAAAGTCTTGCCATGTGAGGAGTGGTTGAGCACTCTGGGTCTGTACTCAATGGAGTTTAGAAGGATGAGGGGGAAATCTAATTGAAACTTCCAGAATATGGAGAGCCCTGCATAAAATGAATGTGAATAAGATGTTTCCACAAGTAGGAGAGACTAGGACCTGAGGGCACAGCCTCAGAGTGGAGGGATGACCATTTAGAACTGAAATGAGGAGGAATTTCTTCACCGGGGGATGGTTAATCTGTGGAACTCATTGCCGCAGAGGGCTGTGAAGGCTATGTCATTGGGTGTAGTTAAGACATAGATAAATAGGTTCGTAATTGGTAGGGGGATCGAGAGTTATGGGCTGAAAGCACAAGAATGAGGTTGAGAAACATATCAAATGGTGGACCAGACTCAAAGGGCTAAATGACTAAATTCAGCTTCAAAACTTTAGGTTGTTTTATCTCACACTTTTCCATATTATATTCTATTTGTCCAGTTTTTGTCCACTTACTTAACCGGTCCATATCCCTCTGTAGACTTTTTGTGTAATCCTTGCTACTTTCCTTCCAATTTATTTTTGTGTAATTCACAAACTTTATGATAGTACATTTATTTCCCTCATCTAAGTCATTATTATATATTGTAAATAACTTTGGCTCCATCATTGATCCCTGTGGCATTAGACAAGTTCCAATTGCCATCTGGGAAATGCTCTGTGTGTAACAATTCTTTTATCCTCTATCGGTTAGCCAGTCCTTTATCCATGATAATATACTTCTCCAACATTCTGAGTTCTTATCCTATGATGTAGCCTAACCTGTGGTACCTTATCAAATGCCATTTGGAAATCCAAATAGTCTACACCCAGTAGTTCCCCTTTATCTATCTTGCTTGATACCTTCTCAAAGAATTCTAATACACTTGTTATACATGATTTCCCCTTCATGAAGCCATGTGGACTCTGCTTGATTGTGTTATGTATTTCCAAATGCTCTGCTGTTACATTCTTTATAATAGTCTCCAGCATTTTCCCAATCACAGATGTTAAGCCAACTGGCCTATAGTTTTTTTTGTCTCCTTCCCATTCAGAGAAAGGGCGTTACCTTGGCAGTTATCCCGTGCACTGGGAAGTATTTGGAACCTGAGGATTCGTGGAAGGGTGAACTGAGGAAAAACTTTTTCACACAGCTGTTACTCAGGATAGAGAATTGACTGCCTGAAGGTGTTGTGGAGGCAGGGTCAATTGAGCCATTCTAAGAGGGCATTAGATCGTCTTTTAGATGAAAATATTTGCAAGGTTATGGGAAAAAAGCAGGAAATTGGCGCCAGTAATGATGGTGAAAGTGAGGACTGTAGATGCTTGAGATTAGAGTCAAGATTAGAGTAGTGCTGGAAAAGCACAGCAGGTCATGTAGCATCCGAGGAGCAGGAAAATCGGGATGAAGGGCTTTTGCCTGAAATGTTGATTTTCTTGCTCCTCGGATGCTGCCTGAACTGCTGTGCTTTTCCAGCACTACTCTAATCTTGACCAGGTAATGATGCTCAGTTAATGAGCCTGTGCAGGCATGATGGGCAAAATGGCCGCCTTTTGTGCCATAACACATCTGTGGTTTTGTGTTCATTACCATTGCGTCCACTATCTCTTGAGCTATTTCCTTTAAATCCTAGGGTGTACCCATTAGACCCAGGGGATTTCTTGGCCTTTAACCCCATTATTTTCCCTAGTATTTGTTCTCTAATGACAGTTATTGTAATTATTCCCACAACTCCCCGAGTCCCATGATTATTTAGTATTTTTGGAATTCTATCAGTGTTCACTACCTTGAACACTGATGCAAAGTATTTATTCACCTCCTCTTCCATTTCCTGGCTCCCTGTTATTATTTGTTCTGATTTGAGAGAAGAGGGTTAAGAGGAGATTTTATAAAAGTTTTTAAGAAGATAATGAGGCTGGATTGAGTAGATAAGGATTGAGAATTAGAGGGCACAGATTTAAAATAATTTGCAGAAAGTATCAGATGTGAGGTGAAAAGTAACTTTTTTACACAACAAGTGGTTTGAGTCTGGAATGCATTGCCTGAAAGTGTGGTCGAGGTAGGTTCATTTGAGGCATTCGAGAGGGCATTAGAAGATTATTTGAATTAAAACAATATGCAAAGGATTTGGGGAAATAGTAGAAGGTCTCACGAGAGGCATAGAGTCATCGGGATGTACAGCACGGAAACAGACCCTTCAGTCCAACTCGTCCATGCTGACCTGATAAATTAATGGACTCCCATTTCCCATCCAGGTGCTTTTTACATGTTTTAATTGTACCAGCCTCTATCACTTCCTCTTGCAGCTCATTACACACATGCTGTGTGAAAAAGTTGCCCCTTAGGTCCCTTTTAAATCTTTGCCCTCTCCACTTAAATCTACGTCCTCGAGTTTTAGACTCCCCTACCCTGGGAAAATGACCTTGGTTATTCACCCTATCCAGACCCCTCATGATTTTATAAACCTCTACAAGGTCACCCCTCAGCTTCTGAGCAGCCCGAGCATATTCAGCCTCTCCCTCGAGCTCATAACACTCATGATAGGCTAGATATGATATGGCCTCAAATAGTCTTTCGGTGTTGTAACTCTTCTGTTATTAAGCAATTCAATGGATAATATATGAGCATGGATAGAAGATTGGTTGGCTAGCTGACAGAATATCCACAGTGTGTATCAATAGACACTGGTCTGACATCGACACAATGTGATGAGTGGGGTATTGCAAGGGCCTGTGCTGGGTCTTGGATTTTTATAATTTATTGTTAATGGCTGGGATGAGAGATCAGAGGCATTGTGGCTAAATTCACAGATGACACAAAGACAGGTTGCAAAGTACAATGTGAAGCTGACATAAAAATGGTGAGGACCAATATAGATCGGTTAGAAATCTGGGCAGAAATCTGAGAGATGAAACACAGTGAGGGAAAATGAGAAGAGTATTACTTAAATGCTGAATGACTGTGGAAGTCTGAGGTGCTGAGGAATCTAGGTGTCCTTGTGCATGAGTGACAAATAGAATCATAGAGATTTACAGCATGGAAACAGACCCTTCAGTCCAACCTGTCCATGCCGACCAGATATCCCAACCCAATCTAGTCCCACCTGCCAGCACCCGGCCCATATCCCTTCAAACCCTTCCTATTCATATACCTATCCAAATGCCTCTTAAATGTTGCAATTGTACCAGCCTCCACCACATCCTCTGGCAGCTCATTCCATACACGTACCACCCTCTGCGTGAAAAAGTTGCCCCTTAGGTCTCTTTTATATCTTTCCCCTCTCACCCTAAACCTATGCGCTCTAGTTCTGAATTCCCCAACCCCAGGGAAGAGACTTTGTCTATTTATCCTATCCATGCCCCTCATAATTTTGTAAATCTCTATAAGGTCACCCCTCAGCTTCCGACGCTTCAGGGAAAACTGCCCCAGCCTGTTCAGCCTCTCCCTGTAGCTCAGATCCTCCAACCCTGGCAACATCCTTGTAAATCTTTTCTGAGCCCTTTCAAGTTTCACAACATCTTTCCGATAGGAAGGAGACCAGAATTGCATGCAATATTCCAACAGTGGTCTAACCAATGTCCTGTACAGCCGTGACATGACCTCCCAACTCCTGTACTCAATACTCTGACCAATAAAGGAAAGCACACCAAACGCCTTCTTCACTATCCTATCAACCTGCAACTCCACTTTCAAGGAGCTATGAACCTGCACTCCAAGGTCTCTTTGTTCAGCAACACTCCCTTTGACCTTACCATTAAGTGTATAATTCCTGCTAAGATTTGCTTTCCCAAAATGCAGCACCTCGCATTTATCTGAATTAAACACCATCTGCCACTTCTCAGCCCATTGGCCCATCTGGTCCAGATCCTGTTGTAATCTGAGGTAACCCCCTTCGCTGTCCACTACACCTCCAATTTTGGTGTCAACTATAAACTTACTAACTGTACCTCTTATGCTCGCATCCTGTTAGTATGCAGGACAGAGTGGATGTTTGGAAGATGTTTCCATTGGTAAGAGAGACCAGGACCCAAGGGCACAGCCTTAGAGTAAAGGCAAAACCTTTTAGAACTGAGACAAGGAGAAACATCTTCAGCCAGAGAGTGATGAATCTAATGAATTCACTGCCACAGAAGGCTGTGGAGGCCAGGTCATTGAGTAAATTTAAGACAGAGATAGATAGGTTCTTGAGTATCAAGGGGATCAAGGGCTATGGGGAGAAAGCAAGAGAAAGGGGTTGAGAAACTTATCAGCTATGATTTAATGTCAGAGCAGACTCGATGGGCTGAAGGGCCTAATTTCTACACCTATGTCTTTATGGTTTTACAGACAGTCAGTGAATATGAAGGTGAATGTGCTTTAGCAATATCCTTTATTAGAAAAGAAATTGGACATAAAAGTAAGGATGTTAAGTTTCAATCCATTGGCATTGGTGTGACCAAATCTCAAGATTCTTTTGGATTTGGGCTTGCTTAAGAAAGGATGTAAATGTGTTTGGAGGTGGTTCCAAAGATAAGATTGATACCTGTAATGAGCAGATTTCTATATGAGAAAAAGTTGGACAGACTGGCCTTGTTTCCACTGGAGTTTTGGTTTCTTTATTGAGTAACAGGATGAGGGCGTCACTGGCTAGGCAGCATTTATTGAGAATCAACCACATTGCGATGATTCTGGAGTCACGTGTAGGCCAGACCAGGTAATGGTGTCACACGTCCTTCCTGAAAGGACGCTAGTGAACCAGATGGGTTTTTCTGACAATTGGCAATGGATTTATAGCAGTAATTAGATTCTTAATTCCAGATATTTATTGAATTCAAATTCTACCATCTGCCGTGGTGGGATTTGAACCTGGATCTCTAGGTTAACAGTCTTGTATTAATACCACGAGACTGAGGAGTGGTTTGTTTGAAGTGTATAAGATCCTGAATGATCTGGACAAGGTGGTTGGGGAAATAATGTTTTCTCTGGTGGCTTAGTCCAGGACGAAGGGGTCAATGTCTAAAAATTTGGGCTTGAAGATTTTCAGTCAGAGCCGAGGAGAAATCTGTTTTGCTCGGAGGGTTGTGAAACTTTGGAAGGCAATGGATGTGGAGTCACTCATGTTTTAGCAGGAGGTGTTTCGATTCTTGTCAGAAACAAACACAAGCAGAAATTGCTGGAGAAACTCAGCAGGTCTGACAGCATCTATGGAGGGAAAACAATTAATATTTTGAGTCCAGTGACCCTTCTTCAGAACGTCACCGGCAATTTCTGTTTTTGATTGTTTCAGATCTCCAGTGTTTGCAGTTCTTTGTTTTATTTTAGATTCTTGTTAGGTAGGGCAATCAAATCAGAGGTACTGTAGATGGGAATGTGGATTTATACAACAGACGGATCAGTCATGATCTTATTGAATGGCAGAGCAAGTTTGAAGGGATGGATTAAAACAAGAAAAAGTGCTGGGGAAACTCAGCCAGTCCCTCAAGAGTGATGATGGACGGAGTGGAGTAGTTGGGATGGGGTCAGTTCATATTTTTAAGGTTAATTTTGACAGCTTCTCAACTAATGAGGGAGTCAAAGGTTACCGGGAAGTAGTTGAGAATGTAATGTTGAGGCAACAGACAGATTATCCATGATCTTATTGAATGGCAGAGCAGGTTCGAGGGGCTGAATGGCCTACACCAGCTCCTAATTTGGACCTTAATATTGCTGTTTGTTTGTGGATTCTTGGCTGTTATCACATCAGCCGACATCTACAACACAACAGTGATTCCACGTCAAAACTATTGCATTGCTTTGAAGATTGTACCAAATCACAGGACTGAACCATACTCACTCGCTTGATGCACTACGACAGTGGCCTTGTAACTGCCCCCTGGGAATGGGTCGTCGGCGTGTGGGCTACTCTTGAAACTGCACTTGTCTGGGCCCCATGACGCCTGAGCTGGGTGAAGGAGAAGATGGGAGTGCTCTTCATTTTGGTGAGTGATGGTAATGTGTGTCTAAGGGAAAAGGTCAGCAGACTGTGTACATATTTTAATTGTACTGATAGCTGAGCTTTACAAACACAGTGAGAGTTGTTTACAGTTTGTGTAGATTTGATGTTCTGGGACCTTACATGGAGTTCCTGGGAAAATGAGTCATGCTTGCTGATGTTCTGCTTGTTTTGTTGAATGAACAGCAGGAAATAGCCAGTGACTTTCTCCAGATGAAGATGGTCATCTTGCTGTAGAAGGTGATTAAAACTTGGAGTCAGCCACGGCTCACTGGGTTACACTTCTAAAACTAAAACTCATGGTTGCAGCCGCATTTCAGACACTTCAGCCCATGCTTCCTGTACAGTGCAGTCCTAGACCATGAAAACAGTGGCTTCTTAACCTCACCTGAGGCATGGTGACCTTCAGGTTAAACTCACCACTGGTCACCTTTCCCTAAAGAGAGAGCAGCCTCATGTAAAGACCATATGTTTTTATCTTTCTCTATTTTTGAAGGTGGACTGAAATGAGGAAAAGTTCTGTTTTAAAATTCATGGATTGTGGAAGGGACTGCTGAATTTTTAAAACCAGGCCACCAGCACACATTGTTTACACAGCTGTTTGTTCAACCAGTTAGTGGGGATAACTGGAGGCCAGCTTGGACCAGGGTGTGTGCATAAAATAGGATTTGGCCAGCGACTGATGGATCTGTGAGCTGGTCACCAGTTGTTTATGAGAAACGCCTTCTGCCTGCCAACAACTATGTGATTGGCTCCCAGGTAGCTCGACAGCTTGTGGATGTGAATGAGACAGCCAGAAGCCTCCAGATCTCAGGAAAGGGAGGTGATGTCTGTCTTCCTGCAGTACAAACACCTAATCAGTTGCTGCAAGTTGTTGCCTTTTATCAGTAAGCTGGAGATTTTGTAAGTTGTGAACCAGTCGCCCTGGGTCTCCTGCAAGGAAGTGAAAGTACCCAAAGAAGCAAGATTGAGGAGCAGCTCATCTATGTGGACAGGGACCATTAAAATGCCCTTCCCAGTTGTTCCCTGAGGCATAACACCAATGCTTTTCTGTCTGTCTGCGTAGAGGAGCAGTTTTATCAGAGTGTCAGAGATTTAACTAGAAAAGTTATATGGCAATGCTTCTTAATTGATTACCTGCATTAACATATTTATTTGCAATTAATAGCATTTCTTGTTAAAAACATGAACCAAGCCAATGGTTATATGGGATAGAAACTGCAAATAAATTTGGAAATTTTGCATACTTGTATAAAATCTTTAACTTTTGCGAAGACTTCGAGAATAGCAGGGCTTAATTTCCAGCTGATGTCCTCTGGGACTGTGGTGATTTTCAATTTTACAAAAGGTTTTGTAATTCCAAAATCCCATTTCAGATATCTCTCAGTCCTCCATTCTCCAGAGAGAAAAAAATGTCAGGCAGTCCAACCTTTAGCTGAGCAGTTCAAGAGGAACGAGAGCCTTGGCAGAGGCTCAAGCAGAGGATGAGTATTGACTCAAAACGTCAGATTTTGTACTGTAATTTCTGTCAGGATGCTTGCAGAGATGAAAGAGATGAAAAGAATATTCCAGAGCAAACTCTCTCTCTCTCTTTTGCTCTCTCTCTCTCTTAGCAGTCTGTTGACATTGACAGTCTGGTTGAATATTGGCCAAATGATGAAAGGATGTACTGTGGGGCTAGGAGGGTACAGACAGCTAAAGCAAACATCACCCAGCCTGACCAGGCAGCTCTCATTGCTGCTTTTCATGCAGGGCCCTTGGTATTTGTAACTTTGGCATCACACACAGTCAGGGCACACCCTGTTTAACAGGAAAGTCTTGTTAATCAGGATTGAAAATGTGTTGCTGGAAAAGCGCAGCAGGTCAGGCAGCATCCAGGGAACAGGAGAATCGACGTTTCGGGCATAAGCCCTTCTTCAGGAACTTGCCTGGACTGACCCCATCCCAACTACTCCACTCCATCCATCATCACTCTTGAGGGACTGGCTAAGTTTCCCCAGCACTTTTTCTTGTTTTAATCCATCCCTTCAAAATTGCTCTGCCATTCAATAAGATCATGACTGATCCGTCTGATTCCTGAAGAAGGGCTTATGCCCGAAACGTCGATTCTCCTGTTCCCTGGATGCTGCCTGACCTGCTGCGCTTTTCCAGCAACACATTTTCAGCTCTGATCTCCAGCATCTGCAGACCTCACTTTCTCCTCCTTGTTAATCAGGATGCCTGTTGAGCATGGTACCATTTCTTCAAGGGACTTCTGGGCTTGGTGCTGAGCGAAGACAGCCTACACATTGAGACAAACCTCTGCCATAAGATGTCGGAGCAGTAGGCTATTCAGCCCATTGAGTCTGCTCTGATATTCAGTGAGATCATAGCTGCTCAGATAATCCTCAATCAAACTACCTGCCATTCTTCTGCAACTCCCTAACTCATCAAAAACCTGCCGATCTCAGCCTCGACTACACTTAATGATCCAACCTCCATAGCTGTCTGTGGTAAGGAATCCCACAGATTCACTCTCCTTCTGACAGAAGGAATTAGTGCTCATTTCTGTCTTACAAGGTAGCCCCTTATTCTGAGGTTACACCCTCTGATCGTAGAGTGTCCAGCCCCCAATTTATTTCTTCTCAGCAGCTACTCAATTCATTCCCTCCACCGGGAAGAAACACTATTTTTTAAAAATAGACTTGCAAATGTCTTGATATGCCCCATTCACACCCATGGGCTAAGCTGAAGCTCTTCACATCCATCGAAGCAATTTATGAGGTGAGGTCGCTGTTGTCTAAAGCGGAATAGAGTTTGAAGCCGGTTGGTGGGGGAAGCTATTGCTGCCAGAGAGGCCTCGGAAATCGGGAGAAACTCACAGGCAAACAGATTGAGGAGGGAGTGTGAGAGACATAGGGTGTGTGGGGTGTAGGGAAATTCCCCGTGAGGCAGGGAGGTGGAGCGAGGGGAGAGGGAGGGCAGGTAGGGAGGGGAGAGTCAGAGAACAGGAGGGCGGAGTTGGAGCACAGGGAGGAGGGAGTCTGGGCACAGGAAGGGCGGAGTCAGGGCATAGGGAAGATGGAGTTAGGGCACAGGGAGGGCGGAGTCAGGGCACAGGGAGGGTGGAGTCTGGGCACAGGGAGGGTGGAGTCTGGGCACAGGGAGGGCGGTGTCAGGGCACAGGGAGGGTGGAGTCTGGGCACAGAGAGGGCGGAGTCTGGGCACAGGAAGGATGGAGTCAGGGCACAGGGAGGGTGGAGTCTGGGCACAGAGAGGGCGGAGTCTGGGCACAGGAAGGATGGAGTCAGGGCACAGGGAGGGTGGAGTCTGGGCACAGAGAGGGCGGAGTCTGGGCACAGGAAGGATGGAGTCAGGGCACAGGGAGGGTGGAGTCTGAGCACAGGGAGGATGGAGTCTGGGCACAGGGAGGGCGGTGTCAGGGCACAGGGAGGGTGGAGTCTGGGCACAGAGAGGGCGGAGTCTGGGCACAGGAAGGATGGAGTCAGGGCACAGGGAGGGTGGAGTCTGAGCACAGGGAGGATGGAGTCTGGGCACAGGGAGGGCGGTGTCAGGGCACAGGGAGGGTGGAGTCTGGGCACAGAGAGGGCGGAGTCTGGGCACAGGAAGGATGGAGTCAGGGCACAGGGAGGGTGGAGTCTGAGCACAGGGAGGATGGAGTCTGGGCACAGGGAGGGCGGTGTCAGGGCACAGGGAGGGTGGAGTCTGGGCACAGAGAGGGCGGAGTCTGGGCACAGGAAGGATGGAGTCAGGGCACAGGGAGGGTGGAGTCTGAGCACAGGGAGGATGGAGTCTGGGCACAGGGAGGGCGGTGTCAGGGCACAGGGAGGGTGGAGTCTGGGCACAGAGAGGGCGGAGTCTGGGCACAGGAAGGATGGAGTCAGGGCACAGGGAGGGTGGAGTCTGAGCACAGGGAGGATGGAGTCTGGGCACAGGGAGGGTGGAGTCAGGGCACAGGGAGGGTGGAGTCTGGGCACAGGGAGGGTGGGGTCAGGGCACAGGGAGGGTGGAGTCTGGACACAGGGAGGGTGGAGTCAGGGCACAGGGAGGGTGGAGTCTGGGCACAGGGAGGATGGAGTTAGGGCACAGGGAGGATGGAGTTAGGGCACAAGAGGGCGGAGTCTGGGCACAGGGATGGTGGAGTCAGGGCACAGGGAGGGTGGAGTCTGGACACAGGGAGGGTGGAGTCAGGGCACAGGGAGGGTGGAGTCTGGGCACAGGGAGGGTGGAGTCTGTGCACAGGGAGGATGGAGTCTGGGCACAGGGAGGATGGAGTCTGGGCACAGGGAGGATGGAGTCTGGGCACAGGGAGGGTGGAGTCAGGGCACAGGGAGGGTGGAGTCAGTGGACAGGGAGGGTGGAGACAGGACACTGAGTAGGCAGTCTAGTGAAAAGGACTGCATGGATAGCGACAGGAGAGGACTGGAGACAGGACAAGCAGCTCGGAGAGAAAGCAGAGGGAGGGGTGGGCAGTGACTGGGAATCCTGAGAGAGGACTGGAAGGCTAGAGAGAGTCAGGGGTTAAGGGTAGATGGATGGAGGGTAGTCAGCTGAGGAGAAGGTGAGGAGGTGGGAAAGGTGAGGAAAAGAGTAGACAGTTGGAGGGAGACCAGGTAAAGAAAGATTGACTGAAGCAGTGAGAATGAGAGGAGATTGTGGATATGCCTGAGTTACTCTCTCTGCGCCAGCAGTGCATTGGTTATTGAGATGGTTAGCTGAAAAATGAGATCCCAACATGTAGGCTACAAACAGGACAGAAAGCAACTTCAAATGGAAAACAATCAGTAGTATAGACAGGCTTGAGTAAATATTCAGGAAGCATTGAGTGAGGGGAGGAGAGGCAGCCAATAGATTACACAAATGATAAGAAACGTCAAAGATTGCAACAGTTCCATGGCTGCCTCTGCCCATTGATCTTCACAATCACACGTTGCCACAAAGCACCAATTACTTGATGCAGCATCTGTGGTGGAATCTTATTATTGGCTGTTTGCATCTGGACCTTTCCATTGCCTTTATCAGAAACTCAGACCACATCACATGGAGATTAAAAGCTAGGCAACCATGAGATTTGAAGACACAGCTGGCAGCACTTGAATTTGAGAAGTGGAAAATTCCAACACAGGATATAACAATGCGCCCAATGTTCTCCTCCCCACATTAGTGGTATTGCATTACAGAGAGACCAGCACTGGTGGGGACAGGTCTGTCACTGTACAACCTTGGGGTACAGTATTGGTGGGGACAGGTCTGTCACTGTACAACCTTGGGGTACAGTACTGGTGGGGACAGGTCTGTCACTGTACAACCTTGGGGTACAGTACTGGTGGGGACAGGTCTGTCACTGTCTAACACTGGGATACAGTACTGGTGGGGACAGGTCTGTCACTGTCTAACACTGGGATACAGTATTGGTGGAGACAGGTCTGTCACTGTCTAACACTGGGATACAGTACTGGTGCGGACAGGTCTGTCCTTGTATAACACTGGGGTACTGCACTGGTGGGGACAGGTTAGTTACTGTATAACACTGGGGTACAGTACTGATGAGGACTGGTCTGTCACTATATAACACTGGGGTACAGTACTGGTGGGCACAGATCTGTCACTGTATTACACTGGGGTTCAATACTGGTGAGAATAATTCAGCGTACACTGTGTTGTCTCTACCCTTTCATGGAACCCAGCCTTTCACATATTGCCTGGTTTATGATGTTTAATGTATTGAGCAGTTGCTTCAGTTTGTCTTCATTCAATTTGATATGGCATAAGAGAGAGAGCAAGGACAAGACAGTGAACAAATTCAAGCAAGGGGGAGTCAGTCATCCTAAATGAAGAATTATTTTAGAACAAATAATATTATTCCATGAAGGCAAGGGTGTCATGGTAGCAATGTCACTGGATAATAAATCCTTCACCTGTTCCACTGTTCATTTTACCTATTTTAAACTTCATCTAACCATTTGAATGCTTTCACTATTAATTAACTTGTGTTCACTGTTAATTAATTTGCCTGAGAAAATCTGGAATCCTGAGATTTATCATTTGAGTACTGTATTTTGGGTGAGAGTTGTGGATTCCCTCATGTCTCTGTTTTAAGAAGATGTTCCCTGACATCACCCTTTATTGGCCTGGCACTCATCTAGAGTGAGGCCTTCTTGTCCTGAACTCCCTTCGTGTTAAATAAAAGATTTATTGTTAACAATTTCTGGTTCTCTCAGAGTCAGTTGCGTTGGACAAAGAGACGGAATCTCCCACAAAATCAAACACAAACAGAAATTGCTGGAGAAACTCAACAAGTCTGGCCGCACCTCTGGAGAGAAAGCAGAATTGGCATTTTGTGTCCGATGGCGCTTCATTGGAACATTGGAATCCGTACAAGAACAGTGTAACAATTAGATTCATGCTGACCTCCTGTACAAAATCACAGCGTTTAACTGTCCCCACCCTCCTCTCAATGGGAGATCATTGGCAATAAGTTGCATTTATATAGCACCTTAACATGTTCCAAGGTGCTTTATAGGAGTGTAATCTGACTAAATTTGAAACCACATCACGAAATATCAGCAGATAACAAGTTGCTCACTCAGAGCATGATTTTAAGGAGCATCTGCATGGAGTGTAGGGAGGGGGCTTGGGGACAGAGCACAGTGGAGAGAGGTTTAGAGAGGTTTGAGTTCTGGCAGTTTAACATGAGCGGTGGGAATACAGCATGGTATCCCTGGCTCCTATAATCTTCCAGGTAATAAAATTGGAAGTGAATTAATACCTTAGTGATGGAGGGTGGCAGTCTGAGGAGAGAAAGCAGATTATCGATTCTTAATTGTTATGTGTCTTCATTCTTGTGTGTGTTGCAGTTCCCATGGTGTCTATGTTGTGATGGTCAACATGCAGTTTTACAACCTTATCATTACTTGGAGCTATGGCCAGTGAAGGTGATGACTCCACTTCCTTCCCATCAAATGGGAGACAAGGGTGACTCCTGACCTTACCGCCATGCCATTGAGAAGTGATGGGAGGATTCGCAGGTTGATTCTTAATGTTCCAAGTGTTAAGAATAAACCTTCTTTGGGCAACAAGTTCTGGAGTCAGTCTCGAACTTTGATCTTCTGGCTCAGACACTAACCACTACTTCCCAACACCTTTCAACAACAATATATTTATATAGTGCCTGTATGTTAGTACAGACCCCCAAGGTGCATCACAGGAAAGCAAAGCATGACACTGACACACAAATGGAGATAGTAGGTCAGGTCTGAGTTCGAGCGTTTCTGAATAACAGCTTAAAAGAGGGGAAGGAGGCAGAGATCTTTCAGGAGGGAGCTCCAGAACTTGAGACCGAGGCAATGACAGCAATGTTGGAGTGATGGAACTCTGAAATGTGCGAAGGATGTTGCTCTTGAATGTTCTTGCCTGGAGGAGGGCTCTAACTTTGAAGACTGACTGAGATCCCTGGCTATGTGAAAAGTGTTGAGTCAGTCAGGAGGGAGAAATGGTGGGTGAAAGGCATTCTATCTTCAGTTGTGTTGCGGAACACTTGCCATTTGTTAAACTAATGACTGCTCTAAGCCTCTCCCCACCCCCGGCTCCTTCTCCAAAGTTTCTCTCTCTCTGACGTTCTTTTAAACAATCTCTTTTAAAAGGTCAGACTTGCACGAGTGGGTGTACAAGCAAAAGGTGACCATGTCTAATGCTGGTGCACGTCTGTCACCATGGCAACCTTCACCTCTGTCCAGTCTGTTGCCATGACAATCTCAGTAATGACGCCTTTGGCATTATTAGTTGTTATGGAGTAAAACCTCGAGGACGATGTTTTACCTTGAATAGGAAACACAAAGCTGATTTCCATTCTGAAAAACGCTGAAAGATAATTGAAAATAAAACTTTCTTGTTTTCTTATTATCTTGCAATGTCTCTTCACACCGGTCACAGGCACCCCGAGGGATCCGTTTGCAAGATAAGATGTTCAAGAGCATCTGTGAGCTAGTGAACTGTGGAAGGTCTCTCATTTTGTAGAATCTTATAACATGTAATAAAACTGTAAAACATAGGAGCAGAAGGAGGCCCTTCGGCCCATTAAGATTACCTCATTGCTCAATGAGGCAACCTGGCCTATTCTATATGTTAAAAACATATCCACTTAGTTGCACTAATGTCCTCCCTCTCCTCCCTCATTCCTCTTACTCATGGCCATGCAAAGGAGACCTTGTCATTGCTGAAAAAGACGCATTTTATGACAGCATTTTGTCTTGGACTGTCACAGGATGAGTCTTTTTCCAGCAACACTCAAGTTCTACACTACTTGACATCTATTTGTATCTTGCCACGACCAAACGGTTGTGAGTGGGATCTTGCCACTCCACCTTTCACTCGGTACAACAGTGACTATCCTTGAAAGAGAAGTGCACCACCACCTGAGCCTTCCCCTCCCTCAGCCACTCGCCTTCCTGACTTGGAAACATATTGTGGTTCTTTGAGTGTCGCTGGGGTCAAACTCCTGGAGCTCCCTCGCTAACAGCACAATCGGAGTCCGAACACCACAAGGACTGCAGCGATTCAAGGAGGCAGCTCACCACCACCTTCTGGAGGGCAGCTAAGGATCGGCAATGAGTTCAAGCCCAGCTGGCAAATCTCAAATCCCATGAACAAAAAATATAAAAACATATATGAATAGGAAGGGTTTGGAGGGATATGGGCCGGGTGCTGGCAGGTGGGACTAGATTGGGTTGGGATATCTGGTCAGCATGGACGGGTTGGACCGAAGAGTCTGTTTCCGTGCTGTACATCTCTATGACTCTATGACTCTATGTCATTGGCTGGCAAACACTTTGGCATCAGCATATCCTTGTCTCTTGGGGGGGGATTGATGGATATGGGGAGTGCGTGACAAGCTAGGGTTGAAACCCAAGGTCAGCTGTGGCAGTACTAAATGACCGATGGGCAGAATGGTCTACTCTTGCTCCTGTTCCTTGTGCCCTTGTGTGAAGTCCTCAGCTTGTACGAGGTGCTGGAAAAATGCTTGTTATGGTTTTTATCTCCCATTGATCCTCAGGGCAATATTAAGCACAGCCACCAATGGAGGGAGTGAGAGCTCCAACCGATTGTCCCTCACCTCACTGTTAGGGAGGGGCTGGCATTCAGGGGCAGAACGAGGTGCCAAGGGACAAGAAAAACAGCATGGGCGTTTGCAATTATGTAGCGCCACCGGGTCTCTAAGCCCTTCGCAGACAATGAAGTGTGATTTCTATTGGAATACAGCAACTGAGAGAACCTGTGCACAGCAAGATCCCACATATTGCATTGTGATATTCTGGGTCATTGTAAGTAGTGCTGGTTGAAGGGTAGACATTGGGGCCCACGACATCAAAGGGAGCGCTGCACACTCTTCCACTGCACCTGAAAAGGCAACCTTAATAGTTCATATGTGAAGGGTAACACCTCCAGCAGTGCAGGACGCCTTCAGTACTGCAGTGGAATATCGACTTGAATTCCTACCTCATATTGCCGGATTCGAACCCGCAACTTTATGTGTGAGGTAAGAGCGCTAGCCACTGAGCTACAGCTGGTTACAAGGAGGGAGCTGTGATGTGTATCTGAGTGAGACAGTGAGCTACCCTGATTATCTTGTAAATAAAATATAATTTAACTCGACTTTCCCTTCGGAATTCTTTGATTTTTCTGTTTGCTGTTGTTGTCCGTCAGACATCAGGTAATAGACACTTTAGATCATTCATCTCCCGGATGCTGTAAATCCTCTAATAAACGGCCCACAAACCGGCTGGATTCTCACTTCACAACAGCTCTGATAATGAGTCATCTAGACCCGAAATGTTAGCTTGCTCTCTTTATCCATGAATGCTGCCCGACCCACAGTATTTGTCGTTTTCAGAATATTCAGATAACTTGATGCCAATCCTGTGTTGCAGGCAGAGGGAGCCTCTCAATGTAGATGATCTCAGCTTCTCTCTGAAGTCTTCCAGCACTGGATCGGGATCCACTTTCTCGGTCGCTGAGCTAAACAGGGAGGACTCTCATTCTCTTCTTCATCGACTGCAGCTCAGCAGGTAACCCTTCTGTCCCTGAGTCAGAAGATTCCTGAAGAAGGGCTTATGCCCGAAACGTCGATTCTCCTGCTCCTTGGATGCTGTCTGACCTACTGCGCTTTTCCAGCAACACATTTTCAGCTCTGATCTCCAGCATCTGCAGTCCTCACTTTCTCCTCAGAAGATTATGGGTTCAGATCCCATTCTTCAGAGACCTAAATGCAGAATCCAGACTGACTCTCCCAGTGCCGTGCTGGGGGAGTGCCACTCTGTCAGCAGTGCATCTTCCATGTGAGATAATCAGCCCAGGGCCCTCTTGATGCCTCTGAGGTGACTGTTTTTGAAGCAGAGCAGGGGACGTTCTCATAAGGTTTTGAGGAGGTCTTCATTGGCGGAAAGTGCTTTTTAACCCAGGCTGTTGATGGGAATTATTCTGATTCACTTAAAACACCTACAATATGGAAACAGGACATTCAGCCTAACAAGTCCATACTGACCCTCTGAAGAGCATCCCACCTAGACCTCTACCTTACCCCTGTATTGCCTGCGGTTAATGCACCTAACCAACACATCCCTGGACACTTTGGACAATTTAGTGTGACCTAACCACCTAACCTGCACATCTTTGGACTGTGGGAAGAAACCGTAGCAACCAGAGGAAACCCATGCAGACATGGGGAGAATGTGCAAACTCCATTCAGACACTCGCCCAAGGCTGGAATCAAACCTGGGATCATGGTGCTGTGAGACAGCAGTACCACTCTATTGTTTAACCTTCCTGACCCTGACCACTGTCTCTCACCTGTCATCCTTCATAGCCTGGCTTCCCAGAGAATGCCTGCACCAGATTGGCTTTCTGCCACTTTGCTAGACTAATACCATGGGCAGGAAAATGTGGCGGCTTCAGTGAGGTTACTCCAATTGCATCAAGCATCTCTGCTGTGCCTGCTGCCCACCAGTGTTGGTCGACTGAGGTGGGCTTCATTCAGGCATGGCATGGCAGCCCCTCAGGGGCGTTCATAGAGTCATAGAGATGTGCAGCATAGAAACAGACCCTTCAGTCCAATTCATCCATGCTGGCCAGATATCCTAACCTAATCTAGTCCTATTTGCCAGCACTTGGCCCATATCCCTCTAAACCCTTCCTATTCATATACCCATCCAGATGTTTTTTAAATGTTGCAATTGTACCAGCCTCCACCACTTCCTCTGGAAGCTCATTCCATACACGTACCACCCTCTATGTGCAAGAATCTGCATTATGGAAAGGCAAATCAGAGTAGGACATATACACTTAATGGTAAGGTCCTGAACAAAGAGACCTTGGAGTGCAGGCTCATAGCTCCTTGAAAGTAGAGTCACAGGTAGATAGGATAGTGAAGAAGTGGGTTTGGTATGCTTTCCTTTATTGGTCAGATCATTGACTATAGGAGTTGGGAGGTCATATTGCGGCTGTACAGAACATTGGTTAGTCCACTTTTGGAATATTGTGTGCAATTCTGGTCTCCTTCCTATCGGAAGGATGTTGTAAAACTTGAAAAGATTCAGACAATATTTACAAGGATGTTGCCAGGGTTGGAGGATTTGAGCTATAGGGAGAGGCTGAACAGGCTGGGGCTGTTTTCCCTGAAGCATCGGAGGCTGAGGGGTGACCTTATAGAGGTTTATAAAATCATGAGGGGCATGGATAGGATAAATAGACATGGGATGGGGGAATCCAGAACTAGAGGGTATAAGTTTAGGGGTAGAGGTGTAAGATATAAAAGGGACCTAAGGGGCAACTAAATCCTCGTTATTTTGGATCACTGCTGCTTTAAAATGCTAAAGTACTCATCTCAAACAGTACTCATCTGTTCAGATTTGCAGATTAAGCTGTTCAGCACTAAAGTCTCAAACCAGATGATTAAATGGTCTAACTAACACTCAAACTGTACGTTTCACATTGGATGGGTAGTGTTAGATCAGTTTTCTATCTTTCTGGGTGAGAACTAACATTTCATCATGCACAAAGGGGCAAATCAGCAAGGCAGTCAATGTATAATTCAGATTGCACTCTATTGGATCGGAAGTACTGAAGTAAAAATGACACTAAGGAGGAACAATCTGAACCATTGCATTAAATCTCACTCGTATTTTTGACATAGACAATTCCTGGAATGAATTTTGTTGGAAAAGTCTGGGTAGTGGGTAAGAACAAGAAAATGTTTACTTCCACATCCAGATACCATTCACTATCCAAGCCCAACCACCAAGTGCAACTCGGTAACATGTCGAGCATTTCAGAGCAAGTGAAGGCGAAGCCCAGCAAGAACTCTTGAAACAGATGGGGAACTGCAGGAGGATTCACTTAGCAAATCATTCCCCTAGACACTGAATAAAACACCTTTGTTTTGAGCAAGATCCTCATTTACCTTCAACAACGTGTATCAGACAGAGGTCATTTAGGATACTCTTTACAAGAAGCGTGATTATAATTCGACTTATCGAAAGGCGAAAGAGAGTTTATTGTAGAATCTCACCAGAACATATAGAGGCCATTTTGCTCATCAATTTGCACCGACGCTCTAATGAGCATCCCACCCAGACCCAAGCCCACACCCTGAACACCCAGCCTATCCCAGAAACCCCACATCTACCATTCTT
The DNA here is from genome assembly GCF_004010195.1 of Chiloscyllium plagiosum. Taxonomy (NCBI): domain Eukaryota; kingdom Metazoa; phylum Chordata; class Chondrichthyes; order Orectolobiformes; family Hemiscylliidae; genus Chiloscyllium; species Chiloscyllium plagiosum. The sequence continues at coordinate 61,671,393 of NC_057722.1, forward strand.
AATCCACCAAGTTTGTAAATCCCTGGAAACTATGGGATAATTTAGCCTGGCCAATCCACCTAAACCGCACCTTTCTAACTGCGGAAAGAAACCCGAGCACCCTGCAGAAACCCAGGAGAATGTGCAAACTCCACACAGACAGTCGCCTAAGACTGGAATTTAACCCAGATCCCTGACGCTGTGAGGGAGCAGGGCTACCCACTGTGCCATGCCACCCAATGGTTGAGGTAGAGCACTGGGATCTTTACAAAGGGAACCAGGTTGCAGGTCTGTTCAACCAGAAGCTTTGACAAGCAAGAATAGCATTCATTGTTGCCCAAGGTGTCTCATCGGGGGAGGAGTTTAGATGCAAAAATTGTGCAACTTGGGATGACAGTCAGACAAAGGCAAACTTTTAAAAAGTCTTTACTTTTCACCTTGCTCTGTCCATTGTTGAGAGTATTCATAATTCTGAAAACCCTGAACAGATCACCTTCTGATTTGCACTATTCTAACAAAAGATACACCAGCCTTTCCCACGTGGTCATACCTCTGGAAATGACTTCTATACTTGCTCCTTTGTCCTCACCATTCCTCAAGGCAGGGAAAATAACACCAATGCAAGGTTCTAATTGAGACCCAATCATGTATTCTTGCACAGCTAACTCTTTCCCATTCTGCTCGAAGACAAAATGCAGATAATCTCCAGTAGTGTTGGTGAGCTGGGGAAACCTGTCCAATTCCATTTTCCCAGCAGGTTAACAATGAGACAAGCACAAATTGTTGGGTTGGGAATTTGGAAAAGTACATCTCACTGATTTGGCAATGAACTCAAGCAGCATTCCTGATTTGCTGTGCATCATTAGCATTTATCAACTTGAACGATTGTGAGGTCGGAAGTGACAAGGGGTTGGGGGTTAGGGGAGGAGCACTGCAGAAACAAATGCTTCCATGCCTCACATTGCTCAAAACTAATTTTAGCCACTTCTATTCTGATCCGATTTGAATTCCATAAGCTTTAATGACTGAGTTTTAGTAAACAGTTCCCTGTTCCCAAGGAGAAAGAAGCAATTCATTAAGATTAAGAGAGCGGCAACAAGAGCAGCTATTGTGACAGCCTGTGCATGGTGCTAACTCACCAACTCTCCATATCTCCTCAGCTAGCCACTGGTCTGTGGTGCAATTACCCATACCCTCCACCCTCTGGCCTCTCACAGGACATGATGTCATCCTTAAATCACACCCTAAGGAAGTCAATCACTACATCCAAGTCACCACTCCCAGTGTTAGTACAGAGGGAGTGCCGCACTGTCAGAGGGTCAGCACTGAGGGAGTGCCGTACAGTCAGAGGGTCAGTACTGAGGGTGTGCTGCACTGTCAGAGGGTCGGGACTGAGGGTGTGCTGCACTGTCAGAGGGTCAGTACTGAGGGAGTGCTGCATTGTCAGAGAGTCAGTACTGAGGGACAGCTGCACTGTTGGAGGGTTAATACTGAGGGAGTGTTGCACTGTTGAAGGGTCACTATTGAGACAATGCTGCACTGTCAGATGGTGAGAATTGCATGAGTGCTGAGCTTTGTGGGGGGGAACGCATCATTGGATGAGATGTTAATTTGAAGTTCTGTCTGCCCTCTCAGGTGGATATAAAAGATCCCACGGCAACCATTCAATATGAAACAGCAGACATCTCTATTGTTGCCTTGTTTATCATCTGGTTACTGTTGGGCTGGCAGTTCACTCTCTGCAGTTGGCCCCACTGCCCTTAGGTCTATTGGGGAAGGTGGCAACCAGAACAATTGTGGCAGCTGGTGGAGGTGAGAATTTAACTGGGATCCCTCTCCATCACAATACCTTCTGTTGGTAAGGTAACAGCATTGGACCAATAAATCCATGCTGCCTCACTTTCTGACTAGAAGGCTAATGTAATGCTAGCCTTCATATCTCGAGGACCAGAATGCAAGGATGCAGAAGTTATGCTGCATTTAAACAAAACCCTGGTCTGGGTTGGATGCTGTCTGAAGGGTCAGTGCTGACTTGATGGGTCGAATGGCCTCTTTCCATCCACTCGGGATTCTATGATTGCTTGCCCTTTGTAGCGGATCGTTCACAACCACAGGAAAACATCTCAGAAATATTGAAGTACTTTTGAAATGGAGTCAGTATTATAATTTTGCTTCTGAGCCGTGGAACTGAACACAATCAGCAAGTCAGGAAAAATCTCAGGATCTGCTGGGATTTGTGCAGGGGCATGGGGAGTTACAATGAAGCAACTGGTTAGCAATTGTTTGAAGGTGTCAGGAGCCAGCAGTAGCATGTTGTCTCTCATTTCTTTACACCTCCCAGCCTAGCCCCTGACACTGGAGACTTTCAAAGCATTGAATCATGACTAAGCCTGCAGTGCTGGAACTCTAATTGGCGATTAATGGGCAGATGTGAGAAGAGCTTTTGAAACAGTGACAAAACAAATTTCTGCTGGATTGGAAGTCAGGGACTCTGACTGATCACAGGAGGACTTGCCAGGTCAATTTTCCTTTTCAATAAATAGTACAAAACAAATAACTGGTGAAAAATTAATCTCAGCAACCTCCTTTAGCTTCAGAACCCCTCGAGATCTCTTTGCTCCCCCAATTCAGCCTCTTAACTGACCCTGGTTTTCATTGCTGCAGCGTTTGGTCTCTTTCAGAAATGTAGTTTGTTTTTAAAATTTGTAAAACTGCAAAATGTTGCAACTTGAAAATTACAGAAACTGCAATAATATTAATCTTGTCTCCACACAGCCTTAAATGCCTCTGTGCGACGCTAATGTTCTGAATATTGCTAATATGCATCAGGTACATTGCCCAGGGATCAAAATGAAATTTACAGAAGTGCAACAGAAATAAGCTTTTCTCTCTGCGCCAGGTTCCACTCTGAGGGGCCTGGAGACAATTCCTTCCCTCTTGATGTTGCTGATGTACATTCCTTGCCAAACACATAGTCTTCATCTGGTTTTTAATTGGTATGGGTTAGCAGCTAAAGGCATCAAAGTGCTGTTGAACATTATCGGATAAGCCACTCTCATTGATTGGTGGAGCAGACTTGATGGGCCGAATTGTTTACTTCTATTCCATGTCTTAGGTTCTTACGATCTTAAGAGTTAAAGTGCACTCCCAGTCACTTAGCCTTTACTGCAGTCTGCATTACGATCATGGCTGATAAGGAGGAATTTCTTCTCTCACAGGGAAGTGAACTTGTGGAGTCCTTTACCAGAGGGCTATTGAGACTGCGTCCTTAAGCATGTTCTAAGCTGAGATAGACACATTTTTAATCAGTAAGGATTCAGCACTTTCCTGTCCCTTGGCGTATTATTGGACTGCTTCTGAGGCCTAAAACCTGGATTGTGCTCTCAGAGTCTCTTAATCTCTCACTCCTCCTTTAAGATTGACCTGAAACCCTCCCTTGTTGAGAAGCTTTGTCTGCAAACCAGGTATCCCCTTATGTGGCTCTGTGTCAGACATGGCTTCATTACTTTCCTGTTAAGAAGTGTTGCCATTGACATTGCAGATGGCAGTTTTCTGGTCAACGTGGTCAATTCAGTTGCAGGTCTACAAAACATTGTATAAAATAAATGATGCAGAAATAGGCCATTCAAACCAACCATTCGATGCTGTAGTCATGCCTCAATCCCAATTCTTCTTTTTCCTCTCTCGATTAGCTCTATCAGAATAAGCCTTTCTCCCTGATGTGTTTATCAGGACTAGACCCTGAATGCCTCAAAGCTGTTTGACTCTTCCACTTCTTGTCCCACATTCTCACCACTCTCTGGATAGAAAAGATTTCTTCACGGCATCGATCTCATGCTGATGGTCTCTCATGTTGCTGTTCTAGCATGAGGAATGGTTTCCACATCTATTCTGTGAAGCTCTGTCATGATGTGAAAGACCTTGCGCATTACACTCCTTTTGTAAAAGCGAAACGTCACAGCATGTTCAGGTTTTGCTTATACTCATTGCCTCTCAGTTTTGATAGCATCCTTGTACATCTTTTGTGGGCTTTTCCAGTGCCTCTATATGATTTTAATATTATAATGACTATAAATGACCCAGTGTTCTTTGGTGTGGCCTAATCAAGGACTGGTATGAGTTTAACTGCTCTCCTCTTCAGATCTCTCCCTGCATATTGACATCTGATCTTTAATTTACTATTTACCTTTTTATTCTTCTGTATTTTTGATTGGACTGAAATTAGAAAAGGTATGTTTTATAAGCCAAGGATTGCTGATGGGTTACTGCACTTTATCAGAAGTTAATTACCTGACACTCATTGTCAATGTTATTTCCACTGCTGCTTGTTCAAACATTGGAACTATGATAGGGCTGGAACCAAGGGATGTGGACATAGGGAAATTCAGCCAGCAATAGTTAACTAATTGGTCAGTGGACTGTTAACCAGTTATTGATAACAAAGGCTTGCTGGCATCCCTATGATTGACTCCCAAGTGGCTTATGGATGTGAATATTTGGTCAGAAGCCAGCAGACCTTCAAAAAGGAAGGAGCTGCCCTCTCTCTGCAGTAATAAACCTCTCCAGAATCAGGAGAGATAGTTTATTTGCCTTATCAGTATCTGTAACCTGTGTTTCTTTAACCAATGAGTCAGAGACTTTATAAGTTGTGAACAAGTCACTCTGTGCCTCTTGCAAGCAAGTGAAAGCACTTGGAGAAGGAAGATTGAGAAACTGCAAGTCAAAAGGATCATCTCAGGGAACGTTGAACTGCCTTCCCAGACTTTCCCTCAACCCATACTACCCTGTTGTTATGTCTGTTCCAGGTTTGTCTGTCTGCATATGTGAGTTGGGGGAGTTTTTTAAGGGAGTTCGAGTTAATTAGTTGAGTAACATATCGACAGTTCATAATTGTTTACCTTTAGCTGGAAACTATTTATGTTAATGATAAATTGTAATTCTTGTTAAGTATAAGAAACTGCATCTAAAATGAAGGTTAAATTGGGGGATTTTTGTGTACCTTTAAGAAAATCTCAAACTTTTGAGACTATAGGAATAGTGGGACTTAGTTTCCAGTGAGCGACCCAGTGAAGTGTATCACTATGGTTTGAATTACATTTTGTTCAGCACATAGTTAATGTGTTGAAATTAACTTTCCAGTTATATGTCCAGTCAGTATGTTTGATCTCTATGTATTAGCAGCAATTTTCAAAAGCAGTTCTGAATGAATTTGTCACCTAGTTCAAGATTTAAGTTCAAATTCACACTGCAGTACTGCCTGCTGGCATGCGACAATTCATAGAGAGTGAAAAAAAAATTCTTAAAAGTAAATTATTCAACTAATCACAGAAGGTTAATGATGATTAATTCAATAGCATCTTTCGTGACCTCAAAACATTTGAAGTTTTCAAAAGGAAGTTAGATATAGCTCTTAGGGCTAACAGGATCAAAGGCAGTGAGGGAAAAGCAGGAATAGGGTACTGCGTTAGATTATCAGCCAAGATCATATTGCATGGTAGACCAGGCTTGAGGGGCTGAATGGCCTCCTGCTGATCCTATTTTTCATGTTTCTCAGCAAATCTCAAAGTGCTTTCCAGTCAGTGCAGTACTTGTATGAAGTTGAATTGAATTAGCTTTATTGTCACGTGTACTCACATGAGATACAGTGAAAATTTGACAAGTTGCCACTTACAGTGCCATCATAAGTACAAAGGCACCCCGGGACAGATTCTGGGTACAGATTCATAAGGAAAAGAAAATTAGAAAAGTAAAGAAATAAAAAATGCAGTCACCGCTGAAATGCAGCAGCCAGTTTACACACAGTAAGTTCCCACAAACCTAAGTATGACAATGACTAGATTGTCTGGTTTTGTGATGTTGGTTTAGGGATAAATATTGGGCAGGACGTTTAGCTAACCCGCCCTCCTGCTCCTCTTCACAATAACATCACAGGATCGTTTATGCCTCAAGAGGTAGCACTTCTGACAGTGCCATACCTCGTCAGTTCTGCAATGGCGGCACAATGGCTCAGTGGTTAGCACTGCTGCCTCACAGCACCAGAGACCCGGGTTCATTTCCTGCCTCAGGCGACTGACTGTGTGGAGTTTGCACATTTCCCCAGTGTCTGCGTGGGTTTCCTCAGGGTGCTCCGGTTACCTCCCACAGTCCAAAGATGTGCAAGTTAGGTGAATGGGTCATGTTAAATTGCCTGTAGTGTTAGGTACAGGGGTAAATGTAGGGGAATGGGTCTGGGTGGGTTGCGCTTCGGTGAGTCGGTGTGGACTTGTTAGGCCGAAGGGCCTGTTTCCACACTGTAAGTAATCTAATCTAATCTCGTGACCTGTGCTTTACCTTAGGACTGAAAGTGGCTGATTTGAATATCTGTCTATGTGTGTTCACTGATCGTGTGGCGATCTCTCTGATAGTCAAGTTCTGTCACGAGTCATGAAGCAATAGGCTTTTTGGAATCACGGCCTCTCTGTGTAGCCGTCTAGATTCTTGCTGAGCTGTCAGCCAGCCTGGCTTGTGCAGAAGTTCCTGCGAACAAAAACAACGGGAGTTTTGTCTCTGAGCAATCCTGAAGGCCTTGTGTTGTTTTTGTGAAAAATTTGGATTTGGTGAATGTGGAAAGGTTTGAGAAGGTAGTGGTGGGGAGGTAGGGAGTCGGGTTGGGGGGGGGAGTTGATGGGATTCTGTTTCTGGACTGCAGCACTGTGGTCGAAGAGGAATGTAGATGTTTAGCTTCTGAATCTAGCCAAACAGAGCTGTGTTTGCCAAGCACTGAGCACATGACTAGCTCTGTTGAAGCCGTTTCTCAGAGCCTGAGTGAGGGGGTCTCACAATTTGCTATAAAGGGCTTTGATTGAATGCTGAGCTGACATTTACAGGCTGGAGAGGCAGTCGGTCTCACCCTGTTTTGTGAACAGTGGTCATGGGCAGCACGGAGTTTTGTCTGTCAGGAGGAGTGGAGCAGGGAGTTTTGAGAGTCTGGGCCGGGAATTGGAACTTCTTCAAACTCAAGCTCCATCAAAGCCAGCTTCTCCCCGTTCTGACCATATTCTGTCTGGAAATCATGACGCGATTTGGCTCCCAAAAGTGGACCTTATTTCTCGGCTCTGATGCCCACTCGCTGTCCTGTCCAATCCACATTCATCCTCGTCACCTCCCTTGTCAATTTCTACAACACTTGCACCCCCTTACCACTCAGAATCTCCTCCTCACCTCCACCACCACCCCATCCAATCACCCTTCCCACCTTCTCTCCTCAACCTCTGCTCTCCAACCCTCTTCTTTGTAATTCCCCATTATCTCTCCCATCTCCTCAGTATTGTGTTCCCCCCATAGATAGATTCCAGATTGCTTCAGATGATTCTGGGCTGCATAACTTGTATTTCTGTAACGCCTTTCACAGTCAAAGAGGTACTTGGTAGTGTGTGAAACACTAAGTTACTCACAAGGAACAGGAGAATCGACGTTTCGGGAATAAGCCCTTTTTCAGGAAAGAAGAAGGGCTTATGCCCGAAACGTCGATTCTCCTGCTCCTTGGATGCTGCCTGACCTGCTGCGCTTTTCCAGCAACACATTTTCAGCTCTGATCTCCAGCATCTGCAGTCCTCACTTTCTCCACTAACTTACTCACAGCCAATTTACTCAGAGCAAGCTCCCACTAATGGCAAAGTGAAAATAATCAGATAATCTGTCTTTTCTTGGTGATGTTGATTTTGTTCATTACAGGATTATTAATAAAAATGAGATTGTTAATGAGCAAATGCGATGGAGGATTTTAATTTAATGTTTCATTAGTCTGCCCTCTCAGGTCAACAGAAAGATGTTGTGGCCACTATTTCCTATTATCTGGTCGTTGAAACTTTGGGATGTGAGCTCTGAGGTAACCATAAAGAATGTGTTCTTTCTGTGCACAAATTGGCTGCTGTGTTTCCTACTTTAACATGTGCTTCATTGGCTGTGAAGGAATTAGGGACATCCTGAAGACAGGGTGGCATGGTGGCTCAGTTGGTTTAGCACGGGAGTGGGAGAGTCCAGAACTAGAGGGTATA
>NC_057722.1:61679448-61683563 GCF_004010195.1 Chiloscyllium plagiosum
GTGTATGGAATGAGCTGCCAGAGGCAGTGGTGGAGGCTGGTACAATTACAGCATTTAAAAGGCATCTGGATGGGTGTATGAATAGGAAGTGTTTAGAGGGATATGGGCCAAGTGCTGGGAAATAGGACTCAATTAGATTAGGACATCTGGTCAACATGGACGAGTTGGGCCGAAGTGTCTGTTTCTGTGCTGAACATCTCTATGATAATATGACTCTATGCTGCCTCACAGTACCAAGGACCTGGGTTCAATTCTGGGTGACTATCTATGTGGGGTTTGCACGATCTCCTCATGTCTGTGTGAGTTTCCTCCAAGTGCTCCAGTTTCCTCCCACAGTCCAAAGATGTGCAGGGTAGGTGGATTCACCATACTAAATTACCCCATGATGTGTGGGTTAGCCATGGGAAATGCAGAGTTACAAAGATAGGGTAGGGGAATCGGTCTCGGTGGGATGCTGTTCGTAGGGTCAGTGTGAATTCAATGGGCTGAATGGCCTACTTCCATACTGTAGGTGTTCTACGATAGGACAGATGCTGTACAAATGTAAGTTTGTCTTCATTTTGTTTTGTTTCTTGTTGGAGTCTGTATTATCATTCTAATGTGAATTCTACAGGAATGAGGCAAGAGTAGATTGAGAGAGAGAGAGAGAGAGAGACAGAGGAAGGAAAATTGTATGTGTTCCCTGGCTGTTTGTCAACTATTCCAGTCAAATTTCCTGTTTATAGGAAGAAAAATAAAACAGGGTCTGGAATAAAAACAACAGCAAATGATTCTGGGATTTATTTTTCTTGTCTTTCAAATATATTCAGTGTAGTTTGTCCTGTTCAGTTAAAATTACAACAATTCTACGGGGACACTGAACTGTGATAACTGTGAGGCATAGCTGTACACAAATTGTGCCAATTCCAGGATAAAATAATCCACAAACTGCACCAACTGTGAGGCACCATCACACAAGCTGAAATGTATAAGGAGAGGCTGGATAGACTGGGAACTTTTTTTTCCCCCTGGAGCGTAAGAGCTGAGGGGTGACCTTATTGAGGTTTATAAAATCATGAGGGCCATGGATGAGGTGAATAGCCAAAGTTGTTTCCCCAGGGTAGGGGACTCCAAAATGGGACAGCATAGGTTTAAGGGGAGAGCGGAAAGATTTAAAAGGGAGCTGAGGGGCAACATTTTCACACCGAGGGTGGTGCATGTACAGAATGAGCTGCCAGAGGAAGTGATAGAGGCTGGTATAATTACAACATTTAAAAGGCATTTGGACAGGAGCATGGATGGGAGGGTTTAGAGGGATATGGGCCAAACGCAGGCAAATGGGACTAGTTCAGTTTAGGAAACCTGGTCAGCATCGATGGTTAGACCGAAGGGTCTGTTTCTGTGCTGTATGACTCTATGACAATGAGGCATAATGACACAGAAAACTCCACTGACTGTCCAATAATCTATGACGCAAAGTTCACTGACCTTGGGGCAAAGCTAAAAATGGATCTGAGAATGAATAAAGGAAATTGTTAAAAGAAAACACATTAAATCATCAAGGATAGTTATCTAAAGGGTTGTAATTCTGATTCATCAAATAAAAATATGTTGGGAGGAGCATCACCTAGTGGCAAGGGCTGTTACTGCAGAATATCTCAGCCCTGTCACATATCATTGTGTTCTTAACCCCTTATTCCCAGAGCTTCCCAAAGTTGGGTTGCAAGTTGAAATTTCGGGATGTGAGCTCTGAGATAACCATGCTCTCCCTCTGTCAGACCACAGACTCTGTCCGCCCCATCTCCGCCACACTTCTCATGTTCTCATTGAGGGGCACAATTTAATTTACGAGTCCCAAAATGAGGTGGCAATGCAAAAAAATTTGGAAATTGTTGCCATTTCCATTGTGTTCCCTCATATCATTTGAATCATTTCCACAGGCAGTGTTAAAACTTGCGAGGGATAAATTGCGTCTCCTGACAAACATTATTAAAAATTTGACACTGGACCTTAGCAAAAGTATTGGCACTTCAATCCTCAAAGCATGATGTTAGAATTAGTGAGCCACAGACTGGATATTAAAAGTCCCATCTCCTGTTAAATCTTTCCATGACCTCGCCAGTCGCTGATTCCTGACAGTTTCCTCAAAATTTTGATTTTCATGTTTCCTATTTACTTTGCAACAGCAGAAGGAGTTCAAACTGAACCTGAGTTTGCATATGCTCACCAGATCGACCCTTCATACCATATAGTCAGTACAGTTTGTGTGAGGCTTTGTCCCTACAGTCAGTGCAGTTTGTGTGAGGCTTTGTCCCTACAGTCAGTGCAGTTTGTGTGAGGCTTTGTCACTACAGTCAGTGTAGTTTGTGTGAGGCTTTGTCCCTACAGTCAGTACAGTTTGTGTGAGGCTTTGTCCCTACAGTCAGTGCAGTTTGTGTGAGGCTTTGTCCCTACAGTGTGTGATGCTTTGTGTCTACAGTCGATGTAGTTTGTGTGATACTTTGTCACTACGGTCGATGTAGTTTGTGTGATGCTTTGTCCCTACAGTTGGTACAGTTTGTGTGATGCTTTGTGTCTACAGTCGATGTAGTTTGTGTGATCCTTTGTCACTACAGTCGGTGCAGTTTATGTGATGCTTTGTCCCTACAGTTGGTACAGTTTGTGTGATGCTTTGTGTCTACAGTTGGTACAGTTTGTGTGATGCTTTGTCCCTACAGTTGGTACAGTTTGTGTGATGCTTTGTGTCTACAGTCGATGTAGTTTGTGTGATCCTTTGTCCCTACAGTCAGTACAGTTTGTGTGATGCCTTGTCCCTGTAGTCAGTGCAGTTTGTGTGATGCTTTGTGCTGACAGTAGGTACAATTTGTATGAAGCTTTGTCACTACTCGGTGCAATTTGTGTGATGCTTTGTCCTACAGTCGGTGCAGTTTGTGTGATGCTTTGTCATTACGGTCAGTGTGGTTTTGTGATGCTTTGATCCCACAGTCAGTACAGTTTGGTGATCCTTTGTCCTATAGTTGATGCAGTTTATGTGATGCTTTGTCCTACAGTCGGTGCTGTTTGTGTGATGCTTTGTCCCTACAGTCAGTACAGTTTGTGTAATGCTTTGTCCCTATAGTCAGTGCAGTTTGTGTGATGCGTTGCCCTGACAGTCGGTACAGTTTGTGTGAGGCTTTGTCCCTACAGTCGGTGCAGTTTGTGTGAGGCTTTGTCACTACAGTCAGTGCAGTTTGTGTGAGGCTTTGTCACTACAGTCAGTACAGTTTGTGTGAGGCTTTGTCCCGACAGTCAGTACAGTTTGTGTGAGGCTTTGTCACTACAGTCAGTGCAGTTTGTGTGAGGCTTTGTCACTACAGTCAGTACAGTTTGTGTGAGGCTTTGTCACTACAGTCAGTGCAGTTTGTGCGAGGCTTTGTCCATACAGTCAGTGCAGTTTGTGTGAGGCTTTGTCACTACAGTCAGTGCAGTTTGTGTGAGGCTTTGTCCCTACAGTCAGTGCATTTTGTGTGAGGCTTTGTCACTACAGTCAGTGCAGTTTGTGTGAGGCTTTGTCCCTACAGTCAGTGCAGTTTGTGTGAGGGTTTGTCACTACAGTCAGTGCAGTTTGTGTGAGGCTTTGTCCCTACAGTCAGTGCAGTTTGTGTGAGGCTTTGTCCTACAGTCAGTGCAGTTTGTGTGAGGCTTTGTCACTACAGTCAGTGCAATTTGTGTGAAGCTTTATCCCACAGTTGGTACAGTTTGTGTGATGCTTTGTCATGACAGTCGGTGCAGTTTGTGTGATGCTTTGTCACTACAGTCGGTGTAGTTTGTGTGAATCTTTGACCCTACAGTTGGTGCAGATTGTGTGATACTTTGTCACTACAGTCAGTGTAGTTTGTGTGAAGCTTTGTCACTACAGTCGGTGCAGTTTGTGTGAGGCTTTGTCCCTACAGTCAGTGCAGTTTGTGTGAGGCTTTGTCACTACAGTCGGTGCAGTTTGTGTGATGCTTTGTCACTACAGTCAGTGTAGTTGTGTGACAGTTTGTCCCTACAGTTGGTACAGTTTGTGTGACGGTTTGTCCCTACAGTCAGTGCAGTTTTTGTAATGCTTTGTCCCGAATGTAGGTGCAGTTTGTGTGATGCTTTGTCACTACAGT
>NC_057722.1:61684063-61732110 GCF_004010195.1 Chiloscyllium plagiosum
CTACAGTCGGTGCAGTTTATGTGATGCTTTGTCCCTACAGTCAGTACAGTTTGTGTGATGCTTTGTGCTGACAGTCGGTGCAGTTTATGTGATGCTTTGTCCCTATAGTCAGTACAGTTTGTGTAATGCTTTGTCCCTATAGTCAGTGCAGTTTGTGTGATGCGTTGCCCTGACAGTCGGTACAGTTTGTGTGAGTGTGTGATGCTTTGTGTCTACAGTCGATGTAGTTTGTGTGATGCTTTGTCACTACGGTCGATGTAGTTTGTGTGATGCTTTGTCCCTACAGTCAGTACAGTTTGTGTGACGCCTTGTCCCTGTAGTCAGTGCAGTTTGTGTGATGCTTTGTGCTGACAGTAGGTACAATTTGTATGAAGCTTTGTCACTACTCGGTGCAATTTGTGTGATGCTTTGTCCTACAGTCGGTGCAGTTTGTGTGATGCTTTGTCATTACGGTCAGTGTGGTTTTGTGATGCTTTGATCCCACAGTCAGTACAGTTTGGTCATCCTTTGTCCTATAGTTGATGCAGATTGTGTGATGCTTTGTCCTACAGTCGGTGCTGTTTGTGTAATGCTTTGTCCCTACAGTCAGTACAGTTTGTGTAATGCTTTGTCCCTACAGTCAGTACAGTTTGTGTGATGCGTTGCCCTGACAGTCGGTACAGTTTGTGTGATGCTTTGTCATGACAGTCGGTGAATTTTGTCTGATAGTTTACTGACAGCAAACACATGTTTATGTGTCCCTATAGGGACATTTGTGTGACACTTTGTCCCATACTCGAGGCAGGTACTCTAACAATTTGCTGCACAGTCAGTACAGTTTGTGGGTCTCTGTACCCATGTTAGGACCCGGTCATTGGCAATGTTTCCCAAGTTATTACAATTTCAGACAGAATACCCCAAACTGTCACGCTCCCAGGTGAGAAGGGATGAATTGGCTCCCTGCTTTTAATCACCTAACCTCTTAATTGGTCACAAGAAGATTATTGTAAAAAGGATACCATCCTTGGTGGATACCTTTCTCCAAGATCAAAAGAGCTTATGACTTAAAAAAGAGTCATGTTAATCTGTCTTTTTGAGTTAACAAAAGAACAAGTTGATTAATTACGAAACATAGCAGAAATGAGAACCCAACACACGTGTATGAAGATTGGGAATAAGAAGTGAATCAAAAATAGATAAGAAAATTAAAATAAGATATCTGGTTCTGTCTCTGAGTTGTTCATGAAGAGCAGATAGTTGAACATTGTAGTTGCTAACAATGGATGTTGCCAGTAGCCATGAAGTTGTTCATTGAAACATCAATTTTGAGATTTTTGGCTTTGCAGGCTGATTTGAATTATTTTATCTTGGTTCCTTTAAACAGTGGCTGGGAGTCAGCACTCAGAGTGAGAGAAAGCTATTTAAATTTCTTTACCTGCAGTACACATGTGTTTAATGTCTCTTCTCAAACTGTGACTTTCACAGCTCATTATTGCACATACAAGGATGTCAGTCCAGTAATATGCAAAGGCTAGGGATGAAATTAGTTTTAAACTCCTCTTTTTTTGTTACGGCTGGAAGGGTAAAAAAATGTCGATATCTGCTGGAGATGGTATCCAGCTGAGAGGTGGGTAGTCAGCCTCCTGTTATCTCTTAGTACAATGTTACGTTTTGAAAGCAGTAAGAGAGAATTGGAGACTGAGAATCTTTTGGGTCAGGGGAATTCTGCCTGGCAACAGCCCCTGCTTGGTAGAGCTGCAGAGTGTTTAGAAGTTTCAAGAATCAAGAGTCCCAGAGAGGGGTACAAACTGTGCTGAAGCTGTGGACTGAAAGTAGTAATCTTTCCTTCCCTCTCTCTCCATGTGAGGAAACGACAGGAAAACCATGAGGGCTCGTGAATCTGGAATCTTCTGACCAAGAAAAACATAAAATTGGATGTGGTGTCATTATTACAGAAAAGGAACAAAAGGGCTGATTCAAAGTCCCTCATGCTCAAATAAATGACATTGGAAAAGCTAAAGATATCTACAGTTCGAACGATTATCCACAAATAATCAAAAAAAAATTGTGTTTGTGGAAATAAGTTACCTATCTTGGAATTGCCTACCAGCATCAAGAAGTTGAAATATTGTCATAACATCTGGGATTGGTTAAAATATAAAGGGACCAGGTATGCAGATGAAAGAGTCACTTGCATTAGCAAGGATTAAATGACAGTTAACGCAGCTTATCCCTGAAAGTGGAATTGAAGAAGCTTGAAATAAAAAGGGAACTAGAACTTAAAACACTTGAATTTGAATTCAGAGAGAGGAATAAGGTAGGAACTGGAGATTCAGGAATAAAAAGCAAACCCAGAAAAGGGAAAAGTAAGAAAGCAATGGGCACCACTAACCTAAAATGATACAGTTTAAAAAAAAGACATGTCAGATGCTGAAGGTGTTGGTCTGATGTGAAAATTCTAGTCATAATCTAATGTCCGGAAAATAAATGCTTAAATTTGTACACGCCCTGTTAAAATTTGAGGTAAAGGAAGAGGAGAATGAACAGGCTAAGGGAAAACCTACGCAAAGCAAGCTGACAGGTAGAGCACATGATATTTAAGTAATAGTGTGAGAAGAGATTTCTAAGGATAACGTCAAAAAGTCTATCTGGCTGTACATGAGCTTGTTCCTGAAGCATACAGACAAAAGTTTCAGAATTTCAGAATGCAGTCCTTGTATTTGAAAGGGTAAAGCTAAATCATTTTGACAGGTATTAGCATTCAGAGAAAATACCACATTTGAAGATCTCCTCGACAGTTATTCTCTTGGAAGAATTTAAAAGCTCACTACATTTGGTAATTAGAACCTATGTTGAAGATGATGAAGTTCTAACTGCTTGACAGATGCTCGTAATGGCTGATGGTGATGAGTTGATCCATAAAACAAAAACTTTTTTCCACCCCCCCAAAAACATTAGACAGGTAGATCATGAGAGAGAGAAAGGAAGGTAATTGGCTGAGGTAAAGAAAAAACAGCTAGAAATTCCCCAAGATCCTCTCCTCAAATCAGAAAGGAAGATGCTGAGGGGAGAATTGAGAGTCAAACTCTTAAGCATTTCCACTGTCATAAGGGTTGGTCAGAATACTGGCAGTTGCAAGGAAAGCTTCGACTGGAGTTCATAAAAGTGAGGCCGAAAAAGGAACTCAAACCAAAAATACCCCCGATCAAATTGTAGCTTTTACTACAACCAGTAAACCGGAGCTAAACCCTGCTGTGAATGCAGGAGAGGTGAGCTAGATAGATGAGAAACATGAGGATTTTCGTCAAATGAAAGGATAACTCTGTTCTCTTCAAGTGATGCAGCTAAACTAGGAGCCCTATTAAAAGCCACAAGAGTTACTCATTGTCTGGAAAAGGTCACAATTTCCCTTCAGAGAATGCAATGAAAGCCAAAATGTTAGTAAGTGAGGTAAGTGGTATGTATATCCTGATTTTATTGTATAAAATGCAAGTTTAGTGCAAGTTGTTGGCCAAAAGATTGGTCAGAGGAATTGTTAAGAATTTTCTGTGGATGGTATTGACTTACATGATTTGGTTGGAAGAAAGGTCATCACTTTCACCATAATCATGGAAAGACAGAAAAAGGTTAAAGAGACAAGAACGAGTTCCAGATATGTTTCTATCATGTGCACTAATCAAAGTCCATCACTAGAGGTGAAAGTAATACCACAAGCAGATGTCAGTGCAGCTGAACATACTTTAAAGACAAGGATGTTTCAAGAGAAGTGTTTTGTGTGTCTTTGTTATTGAGACTCAGAACACTGGGTTAAAGGAGTCGGTACAGACAGCTCACACTGAAGCTGAGGCTGAAAGAGTTTCAGAGTGTTACTACATTAACAGTGGAGTTTTGATGAGGAAGTGGAGATACCCTCAGGGACCTATAAACAGGAATGGACAGTTGTTCGTCAAATAGTGGTACTGTCCAAATATTGCAAGAAGATATTGTAAGCAACAGATGAAATACATATGGCAGGACATGTAGGGAGTATGAAAACCTCAGGCATCAATAATCATTTACGTGGCCAAGACTTCATAAGAATACAGTGCAGTTCCATAAAATATGCTATACATCTCTAGTAGCAGAAGAACCTCAACATGTACTCAACTGTCACTTTTAATAATGATAGCAGTTTTTGAAGAGCCATTCAGCTGAACGTCTGTAGGTTGTATAGGACCATGACTGTGAATGAACATGGAACATCAGTGAATCCTTACAGTTGTGGATATAGCAGCATGATTTCAAAAAGCTATTCCTTTTAAGGACAATTACAGCTAAGGTAGTTGTGAAAAATTAACCCAGTGTTTTATTTGTTATAAACTACCAATAGAAATACAATCTGGCCAAGGTTCGAACTGTATGTCTAAATGCAGTTTGGGTTTAAGACAACTTAATGCAACTGTGTATCATCCAGAAATACAGGGACCATTGGAGAAGTACCTTCAGACTCTCGATGATTAAGGCAGTACTGTCACAAATACAAGCAGGATTAGGGCAAAGGGTTGGATTTCGTACTCATTATTGCCATAGATTCTCTAAATGCATCTACTATGTTGAGTCCATTTAAATTGGTTTATGCTTGTGAAATTAGAAAACCATTAACATTGATCAAAGGAATTTTTTTAAGGCAAAAAGACATCCTCAGTGTTGGGTTGGATGTCCATGTTTCAAGAGAAACTCATCGGAGCATGCAAAGTTAAAAGGACCAGGTTAACAGCTTCAATCAGGGGACTCATATTCAGTGAGGTCCACTTGGCTGACCTGACTACAATCACTACACCCTCCTATGAAGTCTGGGGATGTAGGCCTGTGGTTTTGCTTGGAGCCTCTCCTGGGGTATTTTCGTAATGGGTCTGTACCCCTGACTCAGCCTCGGATACAGGTGGCGTGTACCGAACCATAGCCTGCCTGCGCCCGGAATGTCTCAGAAGAAATTCCTTCTGTACTCCAGGTGGCAAAGGTGTTGAAGCTGCAACATCTGCCATCTCAGACTCCAGGACTTCTTCAACGTTAGATGGAAGGGAAGGAATCCACCCGTTCCAACAGCCTTTCCAGCCATTCTGAGGGGCTGGTTATGCTTTGCTCCTGCCCTGTTTACCGAGTTTGCAGCTTTCATGCAGTTCAGGTCTGCCTTGTCTACCCTAACCTTGTACATCAAGAGACCTGATCTCAGATCCACCATGCCTCTTACCCATGCAGGGTCATCTCCATAGTATTGTGTCCTGAAATAAATGTCTCTTTTGCTTACAAGAGTCTTGTGTCTGACATTGGATTTCCTGATGCCATTTCACCCTCTCTCCCGGCAGATCCCGCAAAAACTCTCTAACCTGATATGGAGTCTTCTCCTCATCAGCAACTCTGCAG
This sequence comes from Chiloscyllium plagiosum, assembly GCF_004010195.1. Taxonomy (NCBI): domain Eukaryota; kingdom Metazoa; phylum Chordata; class Chondrichthyes; order Orectolobiformes; family Hemiscylliidae; genus Chiloscyllium; species Chiloscyllium plagiosum. The sequence goes on from NC_057722.1 coordinate 61,689,446, forward strand.
GAGCTATCTCTGTAGTTGCATGAGGGGTGGTCCTATAATCAAACAGGAACCAGGATTGTTTGAGTGAAGCTGTAAGCTGTTCCTTTAAGCCTGCCCAGAGTTTGGATGCTCTTTCCGCCAGGCTATTGGTATGGAACCGCCGTTATATGCCAAATGCCATTCCAGTGTAGGAAAGAGTCGATATTCCTGCTGGTCAATCATAGCCAGTTGTCTGTGACCGACACTTCCAGGAGCACATGTACTGCAAAAGGTCTCGCAGCCTTTCTAACATTGTCTCTATGTTTGAACTCTATGCACATCCAGCCACTTTGTGTGGGCGTCCACAATAACTAAGAACGTTGAGTCAACGAAAGGGCTGGGACAGTTGGCGTGTAACTGAGTCCAGCGTTTACCCGGCCATCCCCACAGACGTGGGGGAGCTGGTGGTAATTTGTGTCCCTATTGGCACCCTAGCACTGCCCCACCAACACAGCTATGTCTATATCCAGTCCTGGTCACCAGACATAACTTGTCTCCAGCAAACTTCATTTTGGACACCCCTGGACAACCCTGGTGGACTTCAGCCAGTATCTGACGGCGACCTTTGCCCAGGACAATCAATTTTGCTCCCCATTATAAAATGTCGTCCTGTACGGTGAACTGGTCTCGCTGGGTCCAGAAAGATTTCAGTTCTGGTAATGACGGCCCTTTTGTTTCCCCTATCACCACCAGCTGTTTATAGTTTTGCTAGGACCAGATCTTTTTGCGTCCACAGTCTGACATTGTCAGCGGTGACCAGAAGCGTGTCTGGAAAATGTAAACCAGAATGGGCTCTGCCAGTGGTGGCACCACCAATGGTATATCTGCCAGCGGGAGGCAGCTCAAGGCACCCGTATTTGCTACTTGTCCTCCCGGATAGTGTTCCAACATGTCATTGTATGCATTTAGAATGAGAGCCCCCAACTGAATTTGACCTGAAGCTGTGGGCAACCTCGCCTTGTCCTAGCAGGCTGTCCTAGTCGGTCCTAGCAGGGGTTTGTGGTCTGTTACTGTTCCAAATTTACATCTGTAAAGGTCTTAGTGGAACTTTCTCACACCAAAGATGACCACCAAACCTTCCTTCTCTACCTGGGTGTATTTGTGCTCTGCATCAGCTAAAGTCTGGGAAGCATACGGTATTGCACGCTCCAATCCATTGGGCCATGGGTGAGCCAACACTACCCCAATACCGTACAGGGAGCCATCACGTGTCAGCACCAGATCTTGTGGGATCACAGTGGGCCAACACCTCAGATGATGATAGCTGCTTCTTCACTTCCCTAAAGGCTATGTCTTGGCTATGAGACCATTTCCAAGGCTGACCCGTTTTCAAAAGCAGAGGTAAGAGTGCCAGGATGGAGGCCAGGTATGGGCCGGGTGCTGGCAGGTGGGACTAGATTGGGTTGGGATATCTGGTCGTCATGGACGGGTTAGACCGAAGGGTCTGTTTCCATGCTGTACATCTCTATGACTCTATAATACCTCACCAATCCAAGGAAAGACCAAAGTTCTGGTACACATTTGGAAGCAAGGGCATCTTTTATCGCCCTCATTTTATCTTCGAAAGGGTGTAACCCTATTTTGTGGACTCCGTAGCCCAGGTATGTCGCTTAGGGTGCCTGGAACACACATTTCTCCCTTCTAAGGTGTAAGCCCAGTTTGGAGAAACATCTAAGGGCTATGTCCAGGTTCGCCAAGCGTTCCTTATTGGTCTCGCTCTATTAGCATATCATCCTGATAAATGCTGACCTGGGGTAGACCTTGTAAAATATTCTCCATTGTCCACTGAAAAATAGCAGAGGCTGATGATATCCCAGATGGCAGTCTCGTATATTGGTATAAATCCTTATGGGTATTAATTAGGGAATACTTTTGGGAATCCTCAGCTAACTACAATTGCAGGTACGCACAGCTCATGTTCAGCTTCGTAAAGAACAGTGCCCCCGCTGCCAGCTTTGTGTATAAGCCGTCTACACGAGGGACTAGGCATTTGTCCAGCTGCGAGAAGTGATTTACCATTTGTTTAAAATCCTCACAAAGGCGAACTGCCCCGTTTAGCTTCAAAATCGGTTCACCTGGTGTAGCCCATTCTGCAAACTGGACTGATAATTCCATTCTTCTGATTTCTGCCTCTGTTTTTGCCCGTAAGGCAAATGGCACTGGGTGAGCTCTGCAGAATCGTGGAATCACTTCCTGGTCAACATGTAGGGTGGCCTTGGCTACTTTGATAGACCCTAGACCTTCCTGAAAAACTTTGGGTTTTTAAAATTTAGACTGCACACAGGCAACCATTTTCCAATTGAAAAATGTTGAGCCAATCAAGGTGAATCTTTCTCAACCAATTTGGTCCCATCAAACTTGGGCTCGAGCCTTTTACTACAATCAGTGGTAACTGAACCAACTGCTTCTCAGACGAGACCAGAACCAAAGTTGTATCCTTAATCTGTAAAGGTTCCCCAGAATAGGTTCTCTGTCTAGCTGAGGCCTTAGTCAAACTTAAGGGTTGAGGTCCAGAGCAAACCTTGTTTTAGATTTGTTCTGTAATCACTGATACAGCTAATGTATCAACTTCCATTCGAACCAGATTACTATTTAAGCAAATAACTACTTTGATTGGTTCTGATTTAGATGTTGCAAAGCAATTTAACTGTTCTAAACCAGATGTAGGTGGGCTTTCCAAGATGTGCATTTTGCTGGATAACGGTCTATGAGTTCTCTTACTCATTTCACGCTTAGTACAACGCTTGATGTCTTCAGTCCACATACTGGCAGCAACTGCAATGACTTGCCGGCCCGGATCCTGAAGAAATGTAAACCATTGGGCCAAGGCTTGGCTTTGTTTTGGGTTTTGCTGTTGGCTGATGTAGAGTCCCTCTGTTCAGGATATGTCCTGAGTGAGGCTATGCAATTGTCTTCACTCACGTGGAGTCCCGATAGCTCAGGCAGTCTGGTGAGGGTGTTCATTTCCATCGGAATACCCTGTAACTCATGTTCCACTTGCTGCATTTTCTAATAACAGAGCCAGTTATAGTGCCTGTTTGAAGTCCAATTTGGTTTCAGATAGTAGGTGCTTTTGCATTGTTAAATCATTAATTCTCCCAAACCAAGTGGTCTCTCAGCATCTCATTAAAGGATAAACCAAAGTGACACACTTGATCTCGGCAAAAATCCCCTGGCTCTTGAACTGCCAAGTAAAACCGATAGCAACTCAGAATTAGAGGAAGTGAACTAAATCTGTCAACACTTGAAAGCCTTTAGTATCCGGTGCCTCAGAAATTGTTAGGCTCCTAATAACTGAAAAAGCTGCGGGTCCACAAGCTGTCAGGAGAATTACTCATTGCTTTTCATCTGTCCCAATGTCATAGAGTCATAGGGATGGACAGTATGGAGACAGACCCTTAGGTCCAATTCCTCATTTGCCCAGAATAAATAACACATTCTTTCCACATACTGGGCCCAGTCTTTTGAAGGCAGTATGGAACAAGTCAAGCTTTCCAAATTAGAGCATGATGCCAGAAATGCTTTCCCCAACTCAAGCATAACTGTTGTGAATGAATTCCTTTGGGATTGTCGTTTTTTTTTCTCTCTTCACCACTGAAATAACTCTACAGAGACCGGTATCACATTACCAAGTCACCTTTTATTTACCTGTGCAAGGTATGTGACGCTGATCTGGCATCCTTCACAGCAAGCTCTAAGAGTGAACAGAACCTTTGACTCTCCTGTTTATATCTGTCAGCCAGGGCTCCCTGAGTGGGGCTGTTAATCCTGTCCAATCAGGGAACTCATATTCTACGAGGTTTACCTGACTGACCTCATTATAATCACCACAGATCGTATGGTCAGCAGGGTGCCAAGCAGCCAATCAGAAACTGATGCCAATCCTAATAGGTGAGTTGGTATTGGCTGCATATTACTTCACAGAACCTTTAAAATGAGAATTCACGTGAGTGCCTTGGAGGGGGGTGGAGGTGCAGAAGTAAGTGCAGTCTTATTATAAGATTGGGTAGTTGGTGAGCTCAGTTAGCTGGATGATTGGTTTGTGATACAGAGTGATACCAACAGCACAGGTTCAGTTCCCACACTGGCTAAGATCACCATCAAGGCTCAGTCTTCGCAATCTCACCCTTTAGTGTAGTCACCCTTCGGTTAAACCACCATCAGTTGCTTCTGTCTAAGGAAAGAGTAGCCCATGATCCTCTCAGACTTTAGTGACTCCTTACATTTACAAAGTGATGAAACAGAAATGAAGAAGCCAGTGGTATACATTTCTAAGAAATTTAACCAACATTAGAAAATGCACTCTATAGTGAAAAATGAGACTTTGGGATTATTAATCATAATTTTGAAATGTGTGTCCATCACAGTAGCAAAGAAATACTAACAGAAACTGACCATAATCAGTTTCTTTCTAAAAGAGAAATTTCAGATTCAAAATGTAATATTGTTCAAATTGAACTTAATAACTCAACCATTCAATATAAAAAAGATAATGTAATAGCAGGCCTGTACTCAATTTTGAAGAACAAGAAGAGGCCTTGTGAAATATCTAAGATTCTTAGGGAGGGTAAATGCACAGAGATTGTTTTCCCATGTGGGAAAATCTCAGACCAGAGGATACAATCTCAGAATAAGGCCCATTTAAGACGGAGATGAGGAATAATTTCTTCTCTCAGAGGGAAGTGAATCTGTGGAAGTGTTTATTGCAGAGGGCTGAACATTATTGTGCTGAAATAGTTGAAGAATTTCAGAAGTAAATGACAGGAAATTGTTTAAATCCTATCTAAGGAATTAATGAAGATGTATGGATGTAATGTTTCGGTTGCATTGTATTGTTTACCTCATAAAGAAATATGTTTTAAAATGGCTGGAGGTATGTAAGAGACCAAGTAACTCTCATTTTTTTGGCATTATAACTGAAGTAAAAGTTGGACGGCGATAACTGGAATACCGGAAAATTCTCTCAACTTAAAATTCAAATGGTACATCATGTTGAACTCCACAGTGCATTGTTGCTTTTTGAAGCAGTAAGAGAGATGATTCAAGACCAAGCAGCACTGAGAATCATATGCGTTAAGGAAATTCTGCCTGATAAGAGCCTGTTGTTTGATTTGTTGAGCTTCAGAGTGTTAAAACCTGTAAATTCCAAAAGCAGCAGAGAATGGAAGAAGACACCCAGAGCCTGCAGACAGAAATCATCCAACTCTTTCTCTCTCTGAGGAAAAGACAGAAGGAAAACAAGAAAGCTTAAAATTATAGCAGGGAAATACCTATTCAGTTTGGTTTTCTCAAATAGGATGAGAAGGATTCACCTTGATTGGCTCAACATTTGTTGATTAGAAAATGGCTGCCTGAGTGAAATCCTAGTTAAATACCCAGATGTTTTTCAGGAAGGTCTCGGGATTATCAAAGGAACCAAGGCCAACCTGCATTTTGACCAGGAAGGAATTCCACAATCCTCAAAGGACTGCCCAGTGCCATTTGCCATTGACCTGATCAATTATTTAATTGGAATGACCAACACCTTACAGTCAGTGGAATAACCACCATTGAAAAATTAAAAAGACAAGAAGAAAAATCACTTTGCACCTTGGGGACTTCTGATCTCCAGGATTTTGCTTATTCTGTCTATTTTGTTTCTCCACCCATATTATATGTATTAAATTGTCTCATCTTAATTGTGATTGAGTATATATATGTTTGGAACTTTGAAGGGGTATAGTTAAGCTGAATAAAATAGACATCCTTTCTTTTCACTGCTCCTGTTAAAGTTAGTGTTTCTTTGTCTGTTAATGATGCGACCTGATTATGAATTGTTTTTGTCCTGATTAGCAGTCAGTCATGCAAATCGGTCACCTTGGTGGTCTGATTGGGATTTTATTTATTCACACATTTTGTGCAAATTTGTGGAATTGTGGGGATTGAGTATTGGCACACATTTCTCAGTAAGGTTGTGATGTCAATTGGAGTGACAGCCATAGCTGGTTCATTCCGTGTGGCGATTTGGTCCAGAGCATGGGAGAGCAGTAGTTGGCTATTGAGTTAATCAAATCTTCTCTGCCATTGAAGAGATCATGGCTGATTGAATAACTCTAAACTCACTTTCCTGCTTTTTTCCTGATAACCCTCAGTTCTCGTACTGATTAAAACTCTGTTATCTCAGCCTTGAATACACTTATCCACTCAACATGTACAATTCTCTGTAAAGAATTCCATAGATTCCCTCCCCTCTGAGATATGAAATGCCTCCTCTGGGCCCTGTCTTAAAAGGGCAGCCCTGTATTTGAGAAGATGCCCTCTGGTCCTAGGCTCCCTCACAAGGGAAAACACCTCTCCCCATCTACCCTGTCACGATCTGTAAGAATTGTGCATGTTTAAATGAGGTCTGTGTTACATTCTGCGCAGTCTGTGGGACCCTTTGCCCCTCAGTTGGTGCACTTTGATCCACAGTTGCTGCACTTCCAGAATCCAAGTTGGAAAAGATTTAGGATATACACTTTGGCAGGAAGAATAGGTGAATATTATTTAAATGGATAAAGGTTGCAGGAAGCTAGAAGACAGAAGGATTTGAAGATAAATCCAAACTCAACTGTAATGAGGGAAGGCACATGGAATGTTGGTCCTTACTTCAAAGCATATAAAAGCAGAAAGGTTTTGCTGAAACTATTCAAGGCACTATTCAGACCACAGGTGGAATACAGAGGAATCTTGATTATCCAAAGGACACGGGCAGGGAGCATTTCGTTCGGTTAATCAAATTCCAGATAATCAATTGCCAGATAACATAATTTAGGTGAGCTTCGGGACTTTGCGATCTTGCCAGATAATCCGATATTCTGATACTCGAATGCTGGATAATCAAGATTCCTCTGTATTGGGAACAGGTTTGGCCACTTTATCTCAGGAAAGATATACTGTCTTTGAAGAAGGTTCACTAGGCGAATCCCAGATATGCAGGGATAGTTTTATGAGGTTATGTTGAATAAATTGGGCCTGTACTCAATTTTGAAGAACACGAAGAGGCCTTGTTGAAATATCTAAGATTCTTAGGAAGGGTAAATTTTTGCTATAAATTCTGTGTTAGGATTGAGCCCTCCACCATCACCTGATGAAGGAGCGTCGCTCCGAAAGCTAGTGTGCTTCCAATTAAACCTGTTGGACTATAACCTGGTGTTGTGTGACTTTTAACTAAATGCACAAAGGTTGTTTTCCCATGTGGGAAAATCTCGGACCAGAGGATACAATCTTAGAATAAGGCCCATTTAAGACGGAGATGAGGAGTAATTTCTTCTCTCAGAGGCAAGTGAATCTGTGGAAGTATTTATTGCAGAGGGTTGTCAGGCTGGAGTTAATTATATTCAGGGCTGAGACAGACAGATTTTTAATCAGGAAGGGAATAGAGGGTGATGGGGAAAAGGCAGGAATGTGGAGTTGAGGTGATCGTGTTCCGTTGTGATCTCATTCAATAGGGGAGCACACATGATGGGCTGAATGGTGTCCATCAGCTCCTGTGTCAATGGTCACTTTGTTTGAGGATTTGCCCCAGAGTTGGTGCTGGTTGTGGTGGCATCACCCCAAGGTTGAAACAATTTGTGTCCACTTTTCCCGGTTTGGTTGATGCCTTGTATGAGAATCGGCCTGGTTTGTGTGACACTTTGCTGTATATTTGAGGTAGTTTGCATGTCACTTTAGGGTAGAAACTGCCATCCCTTAAATGGGCTAGCATACATGTGACTCCACACCCACAGCAATGTCATTGACTCTTCACACTCCCGCCAGGCAACGAAGGATGGGCAATAAATGCTGGCCTAGCCAGCGATACTCTCATCCCGTGACTGAATAAAAGAAGAGGTGTGATTGCCTGCTTTTACCATTTGCTATAATGATATTTTATTTTTATTAAACTAAAAAGAAAGAAAAGCCATCAGTATCAATCTGATACTCAAGCGTTTTTTTAAAAGAAGGGAGAAGAAAAGTACTGGCCACCTAAATACAAAGTGAAAATCTAAACTTTTACTTTGAAGGCTAGAAATATCCCCCAATCCGACTCACCATTTGCTTCTCTCCCTGCACTCATATCACACGGTGGTTTGTGATGTCTTTCGGCAGTTAATCTTGGCCTCTCAACCCACACCTTTTATCTTCTCTCACGCCAGAAAGTTTATTCTTACAGTAAATTCTAGTTAAAGTGCCTCCATCACCCTTTGCACTGAACTTCCACTTTGATCCAAATTTCTAACAGTACAGTCAGAATACTCACTTAGCTTCCATCTCAACCTGCTGAAGTCCCATGGATACTGCCTGTGACCTTTTCAGAACATGCGGTGAATGAATTCCCTTCCTGTTCATGAACCTGTTTAGCTACAATGACCAACACGTCATTGATCTCGCAAAGCAATTCAGGCTCTTGAATGCTAACAGCTAGAATCAGACAGTTAGCTTTGGAATTGGACTGTTTTACTTACTTAAAATCTACTATTCTAATCTGAGTTTAATTCTAAAAATTGTTGACATAGCTACATCTGCAGGATGTGGTATCCTGGGACTTGGCAGCAAGTCAGCTTTGCAAAGAAGTAAAGGCACCAATTAACAACCACGATTTACGACAAAGCAACCAACTTGACTGGCACCATATTGACAAACATTCACTCCCTCCACAACAAACGCGCAGCAGAAACTCACCAAAGATCCTTAGACGGCTCTTTCCAAACCACTTCCATCTGAAAAGACAAGGGCAGCAGATATATGGGAACCCCAGCTGTAAGTTCCATCTAAACCACTCACCACTCTGACTTGGAAATTTAAAGCCATTTTTGTGTCGCTGGGTCAATATCATAAAACTCCCTTCTTAACTGCACTTTGGGTTTACCTACAGCACATGGACTGCAGCGGTTCAGGAAAGCAGCTCACCACCACCTTCACAAGGACAACTAGGGATGGGCAATACATGCTGGCCCAGCCAGTGAAGCTCTCTTCCCACAACTGAATAAGAACTTCCCCTTGTTTCCACCAGCATAATGGGAAGATGGAGGAGTTACTTCACCTGAGAAGCTGCATGATGAAATCTGTTCACGTTGTGAGTGAGTGTCACCTCAGGGCATCCCAGTTTGAGAATCTTGTCACCTTACCCATCTCCTCTTCGAGAGCTTGGCACTCCTGTAATGCCAACCTCTTATACAGTGCCCACTTCCTTCACTGCACCACTGGTGGGCATGCCTTCAGCAGCGTGTGGTGCTGAGATCTGGGATTCCCTCCCGGCTAACTCCGCCAAACTCATTCCTTCTGGAAGGAGGAGGAGTTAGGAGCAGGAGTTGGTCACAGTGCCATGGTTAGTGTTACTCCCTGAAGCATCGCCAGGGAAAGTGAACTGTATGTGGCATTCCCAGTGGCAGGGTTTTGCAAATCTCAAGGGCACAGGGGAAGTGGAATGAACTGCATTGATCTGTCAAAGAGCTGGCATTGGCAAAATGGGCCGAATGGCTGGAAGATTCAGTGAGTTGCCATTTCATGGTGGGATCATTCTGTGCAGTTTGAGCTCACTTCTGCATTGTGTGAAATGGTCTCCGAACAAACAGCATCCTGCCTTTCCAATCCTGGGCATTGATGGGAGGGGATTGGAAAAATGATTAAAACAACTCGTGCAAAGCTGAGACGGATCCAGCTCAGGAGAGTCTGAAACAGTTTCCAGCTGTTTGCAGAGCGAACAGCCGCGTTCTTTTTCCCATATGGGAATGACTCACTGGTCTGGCAAGGCTGGAAGTTGAAGGCAGAACTCCGACTGCGGAATGGGTTTGCTGGAAGTCAGTGAGAGATCGCTCGGCATCAGGGAAAGTACTTGAGCCACAGCTGAGTCCGGGGGAGGGGGAGAGGACAGGGACTGAATGAGAATCCCAGCTGTTAGTGCTATGTTGTGCAAGAGAGGGAATGGAAACTGTTTAATTAAAGAGGCCGAGAGTGGGGGAAGGCTGAGTTCACTGAGCTCTCAATCTCTCTCTCACTCTTTGTGTAGAATGTCTTCGTTGAGGCTTTTAACCCCTTCCCCACTGATGTTTCCCAGATTCATCTCCCAGGCAGACACATTGTAGGCATATTTCTATCTCAGTTCATCTCTCTAGCAACAGATGCAGAATTGGATGTTAGCACTGGGAAACCATGTTGCACGAGTGCATGAAAGCTCTGAAACCACGCAACAGGATGTTGCTGGGAATGGAGGTTTGATTTATAGGGAAAGGCTGGATAAATTAGATTAGATTAGATTCTCTACAGTGTGGAAACAGGCCCTTTGGCCCAACTAGTCCACACTGACCCTCTGAAGAGTAACCCACCCAGACCCATTTCCCTCTGACTAATGCACCTAACACTACGGGCAGTTTAGCATGGCCAATTCACCTGATTTGCACATCTTTGGACTGTGGGAGGAAATCGGAGCACCCGGAGGAAACCCACACAGACACGGGGAGAATGTGCAAACTCCATAAAAAAAGTCGCCCTCGGCTGGAATCAAACCTGGGACCCTAGGCTGGGACATTTTTCACTGGAGCGTAGGAGGCCGAGGGGTGACTTTATAGAGGTTTGTAAAACCATGAGGAGTTTAAATAAGGTGAACAGCAGATGTCTTTTCCCTACGGTGGGGGATTTCAAGTCTTATTTTTAAGGTGAAAGGAGGAGGATTTTAAAGAAGACATAAGAGGCAATTTTTTTTAAACGCAGATTAGATTGTGCGCAGAATGAACTTCCAGAGGAAGTGGTGGATGCAGGTGCAGTTACAATGTTTCAAAGACATTCAGATAAGTACCATGTTTAGGAAAGGTTTGGGAAAATGTGTGCCAAGCATAGGCAAGTGGCACTAATTTAGTTTGGGATTATGTTCAGCATGAACTGGTTGGATTGAAGGGGCTGTTTCCGTGCTCTATAACGATCAGACTGGTGTATGCAAACTCGGAAACCCATACAATGGCTGTATACAAGCTCTGATGCCACTTAAAGATCACACTGTTGCAATCCACCGAGCAGGGCAATTTCACGGTCTGCTCACAGATTATAAAGGCAGGGAGGTTTTACTAAATCTTTCTAAAACATGGCACCGCTCTCAGCTGGAGAGTTTTGGGTCAATAAGTATTTTCAGAAGAACATCAAGCTCCTTTAGGGCAATGAGGGCTTTTACTAAAATGGTGCTCAGTTAGAGAGAGAGAGACAGAAGAAGCTTGCTCTTTAAAGCAAGAAAGGTTTAGGGAAGTTTCAGCTGAGACTTTCAAACTCATCAGACATTTTGACAGACTAAGTGAGGAGAAACTGTTTCCAATTGAAGTGTCCAGGTTAAAATTCAGGCCTCACCGAGCAGCTTAGCCAATCATGCAGCAATCCATCCAACCTCTCAGCCGTTGGCAGAAATGTGTTTTTTTTTGCTGGTCAGAGAGGAAATGTCAATACTGGCCAATAAAATGAATTTGATTAGAATTTGGTGCAATGAGAGCGTCAGCAATGTGTCAGCTTGGCTCAGTGAGCAATATTCTCTTGTCTAAGTTCAAAGGTTGTGATGTTCATGTCATACCCAGAGCCACAATGTTGCAGCTGCCGCCTGCAGCACTGAGGGAGAAATGGTGTGTCCTCATTCAGCGAGAGCATCAATGCAGCCAGCTCTCTCAGGGGCATGTACAAGATTCCATGGTGTTCTTACAAAAAAGGCAGGGCAATCCACCATGGTGTCATGGGGGCCTATGTATATTTATCCCTGAATCAACATCACTGTATTAACCTGTTTATTATCACATCGCTGTCTGTGGGATCTTGCTGTTCACAGATTTGCGACTGTTTTCCCTACATTACCACAGTGACTACACTTGAAGAATGACTTCATTGGCTGTAAGGCACTTTGAGCATTCTGAGACCCTAGAAAGGCAAATCTTTTTTCTCTTCTCCCTTTCGTCTTCTGTCACAGATTTGATTTTAGCTATCCATCCTCTGGCTGGATTTCATAATCCCTTTCTCTTTGAAAACTTCACACATTGTGCCCCCTGAACTCTCGGGCTCCCCTCCACTCCCGCCAACACACATTAGTTGCCCTTCTGGAGAAACGCACTGGGCTAGCTCACCCACATCCAGTTACATCTCGGCAAAGGCAGGGATGATGCCTTTCAATGGGTAATAGTTCCCGACTCAAAGTCCTCAATTAGCCCACCAGAGAGCAGGTTGCCTGATGTGACTGATACCACTGAGACCAGCAGGGGGAGCAGTGATGGGAGGATAGGCTGTGGGTTGACCGCTTGCTAGATTTAAAGTCCATTCCCCTGCCATGAAGTGCAAGCCTGTGTAGGCCATTTGGTCCATCTCCACCATTCAATAGGGATGTGAATTATCTGTTGTTTGAATTCAAATTTCCATCTAACTCTGTAAACTTTTGACACTCCTCCTAGCAAGAATCTATTGATATCTGCTTTAAGAATATTTAGTAATCCGCTTCCATTGTTTTCTGAAGTAAGTTCCAAAGCTGCACAATCCTCTGAGAGGCAGAAATTCTCCTCATTTCTGTTCTGGAAGGATGACCCCAATGTTTAAAGCATTGCACTCTGCTTCTGAATTGACCTACAACAGGACACATCCTTTTCACATCCACCTAGCCGAGACCATTCAGGATCTTATATACTTCAAACAAACCACCCCTCACCACCTCCTGCTTCTTGCTTTGCCAGGTTAATATATTGTCTCCCTCTCCCTCTATCTAGCTCATAGTCACAGTCTCACTCCCTTGCTTGCTCTGACCAATCAAATGTGGCTGGAGTGACCCAATGACTATGCGGTTATAACTGAAGGGACAGAGTACAGGAGGAGTGGTGCATGTATTTCTGATTGAATCTGGTTAAGTTATTGCTGTGATTCATTGGTTTGTTGAGTGCTTTTTCTGTCTCCTTCCTGAACCTTATGTTGTCTGTGTTTTATTGGCAGGGCCAGCGGAGGTTCCCATGATGTCCCCTAATGGATCCATTCCCCCAATTCATGTTCCACCAGGATACATCTCACAGGTAAGAGATCATCCCTACACACTCTCCTCCCCCGCCCACTCCATATACAAGTGAGACATCCATCTCTGAAGTGAGGGATGATAAGCAGACCTAGACAAAGGTTTGGATGGAGAGGCAGCCATCTTGGTCCTGTTGAAGAGAGACATGTCACCTTTGGCTCCTAAGAGTCTTTGTAATTATGATCACCTAGTCAATGGAACTTGCACCGACTGTTATTGTACAAGAACTGACCTTTTGTAGTGCAAAACAAGTGCATTATTTCATTGACACTGAACAGTGGTCCACCCTCTCCCATTGCTAATTATATAGACCCTTAGATTTAGCGGGGGAAGGACGATTGGTGTCAGCACTTTACTCCAACTGCAAGCCACCAGTAGACGATACCCCTACGAATGCATAATCCAGGGCCAGGATCAGGAACTATACCCCATGTTTGTGTAATCTGATGCTGCTGTAAGAACAGGGTGACAGTGTTCAGGGAACTGGTGGCCTTTTGAGCATGGAGAGGAGAGCCGTGGTGAAGTCAGTACTTTTTATATTGTGGACTTTTCTCAATTCTATCTTGAGAATCATCATTCAGGAAACTAAAAATTTTGAGTATCTCTGACAATGAGAAGTTTTCCTCATTCTCGTCAATCTACCCACCCCCACCCCGACCCCGACCCCGACCCCGACCCCGACCCCGACCCCGATACACCACATGATAGCATTGGTCAGAGTGAACAACATATAGTCCTTGTAGCAACAAAGTCCAATGGAAAGATGGAGGCACAGTAGTAATGTCACTGCCCTATTGATCCAGAGGCCCAACTTAATGGTCTGGGAACATGGGTTCAAATCTAATTTCAGCAACTGGTGGATTTTAAATGAAGGAATCTCAGTGTCTCTTCATCTCAATTATAGTGACTGTTAAACCATGATTGGTTATAGTAAACACCCATCCGATTCATTAATGTCTTTCAGGGAAGGAAATCTGCCATTCTTACCTGTTTTGATCTACATGTGACTTAATGATGACTTAGTGGCTTTAGCAAGCCACTCAATTCAAGGGCACTCAAGAATGGCAACAAATACTGGTCTTGCCAGTGACATCCACAAAGAATTAAAATAAAACTGAGGAAACTCTCCAATGTGATGTGCAAAACCACTACAGTGTTAAATAGTACAGATTCAGAAAAGCTTCTAGCAGGTTAAAGCAGGTATTCAAGAAGCATTGTTAGCCATCATCAAAAGCAGAATTGTATTCAATCACAATCATTAACCTGATGGCCAGTGTTCAACAGTTGGTGATCAATACCGGGTCTTTGGGAAATCACAGAGAACACGCCATAGGTAGCATTAGATATGCCTAAAGGTGAGGTGCCAACATCGTGAGGCTATCACACAGAACTGCATGCATGCTGAAAAGGAGAAGCAGCATCTAACAGATAGGACTAAATGATCCCTTAAACAAAGCCCTGCAGTCCTGCCATATCCAATCACACCACACAAGTGCCAAGCAATGACCACCTCCAATTAGACAGAATCTAATCATCATTCTTTGACATCTCTTCCCATTGTGCGGGTATGCATCAATCAGAAATTGAACTGGAAGGGCCTTATAAATGCAGTAGTTGGAAAAGCATACAACAGGTTGGAAATTGTGACAAATAACTCACTCTCCAAAGCCTTCCACTATCTACAAGATAAAGATCAGCAGTGTAATGAAATGCTCCCCATTAGTCTGGATGAATGCAGCCCCAGCAATACTCAAGAGGTTTGACACACCATATATTGATTGGAGCCCCTTCAACCATTTTAAATACTATCTCTAACACTGATGCACAGTGGCAGCAGTGTGTACCATCTGCCAGGCTCACTGCATTAATTCACCAAGGCTCCTTCAATGGCAGCTTCCATCTACAAAGACAAGGACAGCAAAAACATGGGAACACCACTTCCTGCAAGTTCCCTTCCAAGCCACTCACTATCCTGACCATTCTTACACTTTTGATGGGTCAAATTCCTGGAATTCCCTTCCGAAAACCTCTGTAGGTCTCCACACAGCATATGGACGGCAGTGATTCAAGAAGACAGCTCATCTTCTCAAAGGATGGGCAGTGAATGCCTACATCCCTGAAATGAATAAGACATCGGATATAGTGTTCATGTACTGTGGAAAGAGATGAAATGGATGAGTAGACTCTATGAAAGCATATAATTTTATTTTTTGTAATTACCAAGAAACCTGCATGAAATATGAAGCCCTTTAGGCAGGATGTGAATTAGCGGCTGGTTTAGGAAAACAATCCTGACCTCCTTGAACTCAGGAAGTTGGAGAGTGTGTGGGGTTGTGTCAGACGACTTCATTTGTGTTGCAATGCATGAGTTGCTGGAATTGAAAATAAACCTGTTTAACTCCTAAAAGGATATGTGGCAACCATCTGTGTTTTATATTCACCGAGCATATGAATCCTTTCCCCAGTTGTCAGTGCTTTATTTTCAACAGACAGAGAGGGAATGTATCAGAGAGAAAGAGGAGAGTAACAGACAGCATGGGGCAATAGCAGAAAAATTAAGCATGGAAGAACAGGTGTATCAGTAGGAATTCGGCCCATCGAGTCTGCTGCACCACTCAAATCAATCATGGCTGTCCCTCCCATTAATTCTCCATCTCTTTAATGTCCAACTATCTGTTATCCTCGGTCTTTAATATTGTCCATGATTGAGACTCCAGGAGGACAGAATTCCAGACAGCCACAGCCCTCTGAATTAAGACACTTCACCCCACCTCAGTTCTAAATGGCCGAGCCTTTTTACAGAGTTAGTGACCCATGTCCCAGACTCTCCAACCTCTCAGCACCCAGCCTGTCAAAATGCCCAAAAACGTCTGTTTTAATGAGATTACTTCTCATCGTTTTAAACTCTCGAAAGCAAAGGATTATTTCGTGAGGAGAACAGAGAGGAGAAGTAACAAATAGAGGGGAAAAGAGAGAGCCAGAGAGAGAAACGCATTGGAAGTGGGGGTTTGTTGTGTCTCTTGCACTCTTTGCTCACAGGCGTTTTAATTCGGGCTCAACAGGGAACCTCATGGCAGCGAGCAACAGCATCATGAAGACATTCCATATGAGTGAGAGGTTTTAATGTGAGGGGTTGCAAGTAACTTCCTGCTCTCCCTTCCCCTATCTCCCTCCTTGTGGACACATAGTTGCAAGAGTCCTGAGTACAGGACGGTGTTTGACAGAAGTCTAGGAAAAGGCAGAGGTGTAGAATAACGACTGTAACTGAAAAGTGCAAAATGGAGAAGCAATGTGAGGAGAGAAAAAAAGGGAAAAGGGAAAGGTCATACCGTAACAGTCAATAAAATGTGGAGCTGGAAAGGCACAGCAGGTCAGGCAGGAGTGGGGAAAGTCAATGTTTCAGGTCAGGATCCTTCATCAGGACTGGGGAGGGGGAAGGGAGTTGAGAAAAGGTAGGTGGGATGGTGATAGGTGGATGCAGTAAGCGGTTGATGGTGATTGGTCAGTGGGAAGGGTGGAGCGGATACGTGAGGAGTAAGATAGACAGGTTAGGTACAGTCGGGGAGGAGGGGAGGCTGGACATGGGATAAGGATTGGAGTGGGGAGATTTTGTAGCTGGTGAACTCAATGCTAAGGCCATTGGGCTGTAAGCTCCCAAGGCAGAATCTGAAGTGTTATTCCTGACTCTGTGTTAAGGCCATAGGGTTGTAAACTCCCAGTAGCAGTACTTACACTATACAGTAAACTGTGCAGGAAGAAATAAATGGGTCTTGTAAAAAATATAAATTAATAATCTTGGGCAACCTTAATCTACATGACAATTGGACTAAGTGGATTATTTTTCCTTATTTATTCAGGGGAAATGAGCTTTTGCTGGCTGGGTCAGCATTTATTACCCATCCCTCTTTGTTCTTGAGAAGATGGTGATAAGCAGTTGTCTGGAACAGCACAAATCCATATGGTGAAGGGACAGTCACATTTCCTTTAGGAAGGGAGTTCTTGAATTTTGACCCAGTGACACTGAAGAAGCGGCAATTTAGTTCCAAGTTAGGATGGTGTGTGACTAAAAGGGGATCTTGCAGGTAGCAGTTTTCCCATTTATTTGCTATCCTTGTGTGGTAGAGGTCATGGAGTTGAAAGGCACTATCTCAAGGAGCCTTGGTTGAGTTGTTGCAATGTATTTTGTAGATTGTATATGCTACTGCTACTGTTCATCAGTGATGAAGGAGCAAATGTCAAAGATGGTGGGCAGGGTGTCAGTCAAGCAGGCTGCTTTGTTCTGGATGTTGTCAAGCCTCCTGAGTGCTTTTGAAGCTGCCCTCATCAAGGCAAACAGACCTTGCACAGGGCTGAATGTGCCATTGCCAATCCCAGTGCCTTAGTCGTTGTTCGTTGGTCAATCCAGTTTCCTTCCTTGTATCAGACTTTGTAGCACTTAGGTACAGTTGACTGGCATGCTTGGCCAATCCTGAGGTTCGATAAAAGTTAATCACATTGCTATGGGCCTGGAGTCACAGGTAAGCCAGTTGTGGATCGTAGGCATTCCTTCCTGAATGGACATTAGTGAGTCAAATGGGTTTTTACAAAAATCAGAACAGGTTTCATGGCCACCATTAGACCTGCCTTTAATACCAGATAATAAAATTGAATTCCGATTTCACTTTCTGCAACAGTGGGAATAAACTCATATTGTCTGGGTTACAAATCCAGTGATAATACCACAGCATATCACCATGGTGAATCACATGTAGGCCAGACCAAGTAAGAGAGGCAGATTTCCTTCTCCTAAAGGATAATATTGAACCAGAAAGGCTCTTGCACTTATTGACACTAAACTTAATTCTAGACTTATTAACTGAATTTAAATCCAACCAGCTCCCTTCATGTGGGATTTGAACGTTTGACCACAACCAGTAGCCTGGGTCTCTGGATTACTAGTTCAGTGACATTAACACTGTACCACCATTTCTCCCATCCAAAGGTAACCTGGTTAATGAGTTCATTCAGTATATTCAGACTATTTCTTAGAGCAATATGTTCAGGCAACAAATTGGCAGCAGGCTATTCTGGACATGATAATGTGCAATGAGAAATGGTTAATAATAAATTTGACATAAAGGAATCATAGAAACAGAAACAATGAGCAGGAGTAGGCCATTCTAATCTTTGACCCTGTTCCAGTATTCTACATTATTATTGCTGATCCTCTATCTCAATTCCGCATTCCCACTTCCTTAAATATACTCAGAATTCCAGCCTCCGCAGCCTTCTATGGTTGAGAATTCCATGGGTTCATTACTCCTTGAGTGAAGAAATGTTCTCTCCTCACAGTTCTAAATGGCCTATTCAATATTCTGAGATTGTGACTCCCAGGTCTAAACTCCACAAACCAGCAAAACATCCTTCCCACTTCTGGTGTGTCTAACCCCTTTCGTATTTTACATTTCAATCCGGTCGCCTCTCCTCTTTCTAAACTCTAATGAATACCGATCCGGTTGAATCAATCTCTCTGCATGCAACAGTCATGACAACTCCGGTATCAGCCCAATAAATCTTTGCTGCACTCCCTCTACAGCAAATACATCCTGTCTTAGGTATATCAAAACTGCGTGCAATGCTTTAGGTATGTTCTCACCAAGGCCCTGCGTAACTGCAGTAGGACGTCCCTAGTTCTGAACTCCAAACCTCTTGCAATGAAGGCCAATATACTATTTGCCTTCCCAATTGCTTGCTACACTGACCTTCTACTTTCATTGAATGGCGTACAAGGACACTCCAATCCTTTTCTTTACCCACATTTCCAATACAGTCAATACTACGTGTCCGCCAGGGTTCTGTTCCTGACAATCCCTATGAATTATGAAATTCTCGAGTGCTGAGCTCATTTAAAATAAGTTAAAATGGTTAAGAATATTATGGATATGCTTTTTTGCCCGTGGATGTTAATTCTTGTTGTTAGATATTTTTTGTCGTGGGTAGGCAAATTTGCAATTCATGATTTTGCAGATACAGAGGATTTACTATATATCCACTATTTAATTTTGCCCACTAGCCTCTAATGTGGGATCTTATTACTAAATCTTCTTGGAATCCAAATGCACCCATTGTTCTCCCTTATCTATTCTGCTGGTTACATTCTCAAAAAACTCCAGTAAATAAGTTAAACATGATTTCCCTTTCATAAACTCATGCTGATTTTGTCTAATTCCCTTAATGTTTTCCAAATGTTCTGTTATCATGCATTTTATAAAAACAAAATCCAGCATTTGCTCTACTGGTATGTTATCCTTTTATTCCCTTTCCCTCCTTTTTTAAATAGTAGGATTATATTTGCCACCACCACCCGTAGAAACGACTCCAGAATTTATAGAATTTTGGAAGATGCCCACCAACACATTCAATATTTTCAGGTCACGTCCTTCAATATAGATTATCAGGTTCTGGGGATTTGTCAGCCTTGAACCCCATTAATTTCTCCACCATCATAGTTTCACTGATACCAATTTTTAAAAATTCATACCTCTCGCTAGACCCATAGTTCCTTAATGTTTTTGGGAAATTATTTGTGTCCTTTTTTATGAAGACAAAGCCAAATTATGTGTTCAGTTCTTCCATTTCTTTATTCCCCATTATAATTTCCCTCTCTGACTGTAAGGGATCTACATTTGTCTTTGCTAAGCTTTTTATATTCACAAAACTACAGAAGTTTTTACAGTCAGTATTTATGTCCTCTCCAAGTAACCTAGCATACTTTATTCTACCTGCTAATCAATCTTTTTGCCCTGTTCCAGTTTCCAGGCTTGCTGCTTTCTCTGGCAATTAATGCATCTCCTGTTTGATTCTAATACTGTCCCTAATTTCTTTCATTAGCTATATTTTAACCACCTTTCCTGTTTTATTTTTGCACCAGTGAGAATCAAACAATGGTTGTAATATATGCATATTTTCCTCAATTATTAGCCATTGTCTATCCACTGGCCACCCTTTTAGTAAGGTTCCCCAAACTATCATTCCCAACTTGTGCCTCATACCCTTGTAGTCCCCTTTACTAAAATTCAGGACCTTAGCTTTGGATTCAGTTCCTTCACACTCCATCTTAATCAACAAGTAACAATTCCTTCCTGAACACTGATATCCTTGTACATTAGTTTCCCATCCTTGGTCACCCTGCAGCTTTGTAATTGCTACTGTAACATAACTGCGTATACATTTACACTGTTCATCCATCGACCTCATTGTGAATGCTCCATGCATTAAGACACAATGCCTTTACACTTGTCTTTTTAACCTTTTAATCATTTCAGCTCCCTTTTGCACAATGGCTCCCTTTATTTTTCACCTTTGTTTTACCTACCTTCTACTTTTGTGCCTTTTGTTTATATCTGTATTTCTCCCTTTTCCGTCTCCCTGCTCAGGTTCACATCTCCTAGCCATTCGAGGTTAATCCCTCTCCAACAGCACAAGCAAACAGTCCCCAAGGTCATTGAACCCGTTCAGCTCAGCACCACTAAGCAATAGTGATCATAACATGATGGAATTTCACTTTGAGACTGAACAGTGTGGGTCAAAGACTAGTGTTTTAAACCTAAATCAGTTAATAAAGGTTTGAATGTAGAGTTGGCCAAGATTAACCGGGAATCTCTTTTGGAGAAGCATGTATCATCCATTGCTTAAGTAAAGAGTAGTATCAAGTTCAACAAACAGAAGACATTGCATGAACTTCCGATCTCTCCACCGCTGACACTCAATAGCAGCAGTGTGTACCACCTACAGTATACACTGCACAAGTTCACCAAGGCTCCCAAATCCATAACCACTTCCATCTGGAAGGAAAAAGACAGCAGATACATTGGAACACCACCACCTCCAAGTTCCATTCTAAGCCACATACCATCCTGATTAGAAATATATATGAGAAATATATTTCGCTGTCATTGGGTCAAACTCTTGGAATTACCTCTGTAATGGGACTGTGGATCTCTCTCCATTGACTGCAGTGGTTCAATAAGGCAGATTGACGCCACCTTCTTGCAGGCATTTAGGGATGGGCAATAAATGCTGTCCCAGCCAATGCTACCCACATACGATGAATGAATTAAAGATAAATTGGAAGCCAAATCTGTGAAGATTAGTAGCAGGCCAGGAGATTGGGTAGATTTTAGGATCCAGCAAAAAATGCCTAATAGAAAGATGAAGAAATTCGATGATGAGAGATTGGGGTGTTGATATTTGCAGAATAGCATGTTCAATCAACATCCCATCTCCATGCGCTTTCATTGGAGGTGGACGTACAATGACAGCAGCAATCCATTCATCAGCGCGGCTTGTTCATTTGTCCAATTAATTCCTGGCTTAGCAACATGTTTCAGAAACCACACCACAGATACTACCTAACCAGTTGAACACTTATGGTAGTTTCTAATTTCATCATAAGAA
The DNA here is from genome assembly GCF_004010195.1 of Chiloscyllium plagiosum. Taxonomy (NCBI): domain Eukaryota; kingdom Metazoa; phylum Chordata; class Chondrichthyes; order Orectolobiformes; family Hemiscylliidae; genus Chiloscyllium; species Chiloscyllium plagiosum. The sequence continues at coordinate 61,710,918 of NC_057722.1, forward strand.
ACAGAGGTTTTGATCATGCATGTGTGTGTGCATGTATGTGCCTGTGTGTGTGTGTTTGTGTGTGTCTATATTATAAGAAATAAAAGCTTGCATTTATATAGTGCTTTTCACAACTTCCATCCAACCAAAAGTTCAGTACAGTCAGTGAAATACTATATTAGGATGAAAGTGTGTTGGACTGAGATTCTTACTCATGACAAGAGTCTGTGCTTGGGATTTTAACATGGGGAAGCACAGTTCTGGCTGATGAGGAAGCTCTCTCGATCTTACTGCTTGGTACAGATATGTTGGAAGAATGGATAGGGGTTAATTCGCCCATTGAGTCACATTGTTATGCACCTTCCTTGGCCTTCGGATCATGAGTTGGGACATGAACCCAGAACTTCTGGCCCAGAGGTACCAACATGAAGAGTGACCTCCTTTTTCAATATATTCATTTTCATCGCAGGAAATACTGCTGTTAGTTTTGCACAGCCGGATCCCACAAGTGCCAATGTGTTAGAGATGAGACAATCTGTTTGATGTGAGTTTGGCGACAAGAGAATGATTGGCTCAGCCATTGGAGACAACTCTGAGAATAAAATGGCCATGGGACCTTCAACAGAAGTGCAGCACCCCCTCAGTGCAGTGAGCGTCAACATGAATTATGTGATCAAAGCTTTGGACTGGGTCTTGTGGTACAGAGTCAGGAATGTGACCAGTGAGTGACAATCCAAACCAAGCTATCTCAATCCTCATGTAAGGTATGCAGGAGCAGTTTGGTACATTAGAATTATCGATATGACTAAAAGGACATAGAGACGCTGAGGAAATTACAAGCACTGTGAAGAAGATACTAGAAATGTAAAGTTGAATATGTTATAGTTTGGGTTTTTCAGATCTTTATAGAAATTCAGGCCAGATGTCATACAGTACAGAAGAGGCCCTTGGACCCACTTATTCCGTACTGCCAAAACTACACCAATCGACATTGGTCCCACTCTCCAGCACTAGGCCCATAGCCTTGAATGCTGTGACATTTCAAGGGCTCACCCAAGTAGTTTTTAAACATGGTCACGTTAACTACCTTAACTACTCCTCCACACAGTGCATTTCAGATTCCCATCACCCTGTGGGTGAAAAAGATTTTCCTCAAATCTCCTCTAAAATCCCTGCCTTTTGTCTTGAAATTCTGCCCTTCATTATTGACACTTCAGTTAAGAAGAACAGCTGCTGTCTATTACTCTGACCATGGCACTCATAATCCTAAACACCTCTATCTGGTGCCCCCTCAATCTTCTCTGCTCCAAACAAAAGGAATCTGAGTTTATCCAGTCTCTATCCATAGCTAAAATGCTCCACTTAAAAAGCAAGTCTCCTGTATGCCTTCTGGACTTTCCTATTAATTTTCCCTGTCATCTTCAGGGGTTTGTTGATAAGTACCCCAAAATTCCCTCTGCTCCTCTGAGCTTCCTGGTGTCCTGCCATTCATTTTTATCTTGTTACCTCTCCCAAAGTGCATCACCTCTCACTGATCATGGTTAAATTCCATCCGCCCATCCGACCAAACCGTTTATGTCCTCCTGGAATGTAAGACCTACTTCCTCACTGCTAACCACTCAGCCAATCTTTGTGTCATCTGCAAACATACTTATCATCACCCCTGCATTCTCATATCCGTTGTTAATATGGGCAATAGGGAACCCACCACTAAAAATTGGTTTCCAGTCGCGCAAAACACTCTTCTAGCACCACCCTCTATCTCCTAATATTCAGCCAATTTTGGATCCAATATTAATGTTAATATGTGTTTATTGTTACAGTGTACAAGATGGTAAGGAGTCTCATGCCTGTAACAGACAGAACAGACTGTAAATTTATAGACAACAATTTCTTTGCAGGGCACTGACTCATGATTACTGAGTCGCAGTGACATAGCAGCTTATCTTCATAAACATAAGCTTCGTAAAGTCTCAAGTATAACAAAGTTGACAAGAAACCAAGCCAGAAATTCAGAACAGAACTCTTTTAATTGGAGAATGGTTTAAAAATGGTCAGTCACTGATGATGAATCACATCAGAATATAAGAATTAGAAACGTCATTATTCAGACCCCGGATCCTGCTTAAGTACACAGTGAGATCATAGCTGAACTTTTACTTTGATGTCACTTTCCTGCACTATCCCATGTCCCTTGGTAAGTTTAATACATAGAAAACTATCAATCTCAGTCTTGAAGATATGTAGCAAATAAATCTCCATGGCCTTCTGAGCAATATATTCCAAGATTCACCAGCCTCTGAGTGAAACTAAGTATATTTAAAGGAAAATGAGAAAAACACCTGAGGGAGAAAGGAATAGAAGATTACAGTGATCAGATCAGATGGGGAGGGGATGAAGAGGCACAAGTGGATCATAGACACTGGCTTTGACTGAAGACCCATTCCTGCACAGGAAGTCTTTCTCTGATCTTAAATGATAAGTCACCTACTTCCAGTAAGGTGACAAAAGAGGTCATAGTTCAGGGAAAAGGAAAGGATCTGCATTTCATGAACTTAGGAGATCCAAATTATTTGCACCAATGACATACTTTTCAAAGTCAATGTTGTAATGTAAGAAAATGTGGCATCCAATTTGACCACAGCCAGTTCACATAAACAGCAAAATGTCAATGACAAGATCATCTGTTATTAGAAAGACCCAGAAGGAAACAGTAATGGGTTAGATAGAGCGAGATCGGGAGGTCCATGTGCACTTGAACACTGACATCAACCAATTGGCCAGAATGTCCTGTTTCTCTACATTATATGAGTTATGTAATCCCAAGTTGCTATATAAATGCAGGGTAAGAAGGGGGGGGGTGTGTCCAACAAATGAATGCGAAGAGGAGCAGCTTGATTTTTGTTTTCTCTCTCTCTTTGTCAATCACAGGTGATCGAGGATAACACTGGGGTCCGCAGGGTGGTGGTCACCCCACAATCACCGGAATGTTTTCCGCCCAGTTACCCATCAGCCATCTCTCCGACACATCACCTGCCTCCGTACATCACGCACCACCCGCATCTCATCCCTCACTCGCACGCGGCCTATTATCCCCCAGTCACCGGGCCAGGAGATCTACCACCTCAATTTTTTCAACATCACCTTCCACCAACAATATACGGGGAGCAAGGTAATTGGCCAGCAAGCTCACGATGTAATGTTGACAGTGACTTCAATGGAATTGGATATCACAGTCATAATGTGGTTACACAAGACATTAGTGAGACCACCTATGGAGTACTATGTACAGTTTTGGTCTCCTTTTGAAACAGGATGTAAATGTGTTGTAGCAGAAGGTTCTCATTCCTGGATTGAGGGGGATTTCTGATGAGGAATTGGGTTTAGGAAAATGAGAAATGACTTTATTGAAATGTAAAAGATCCTGAGAAGATTTGACAAGTTGGGCGCTAAAAGGATGTTTCCCATCTGTTGAGAGACTAAAACCAGGGGTCAAGGTTTAAAAATAAGGGTCCTTCCATTTAGGACGAAGATGAGGGAAGTTTCCTCCCTTGCAGAGAGTCATCGGTCTGTGGAATTCTCGGTAGAGGCAAGGCTATTACATATTTTTAAGGCAGAGGTGGAGAAATTGTTGACTAACAAAGGAGTTAAAGGATATCACATGTATGTAAGAATGTGAAATTGAGGCCACAAACAGGTAAGCCTTAATTGGATTTGGAGAAAGAAGGACTCAGCAAAAAGATTACATCATCCATGCCTAACTGAGGAATTTAAGAACAGTATCAAATTGAAAGAAAAGATTGGTCCATAGTGAGGCAGCTTGAAAAGGCTGAATGGCCTACTGTTCCTCATTTGTATACTTATATAGATTCATATAAAAACAGAGATGGCAGCGCATGTTTGTGTCCAGTTCTTGGCACCACATTTGAGGAGGTATGACAGGGCCTTTCAGAGGATTTGGAGGAGGTTATTAGATTGGAGTCAGAGATAAGAGTTTTCACTTACATGCAGAGTCTGGAGAAGGTAGGGTTGTATTCCTTAGAGCAAAGGGGCTAAGAGCTGATTCCAGACAAAGTAGATAGTAAGCAATCGTTTCAGTGGCAGGAAGGTCAGTGAACAGTGGGCACATGTTTAAGAAAATTGGCTAAAAAAGTTGAGGATCAACAAAGATTTATTTTTAAGCAGGGTCTAGTTGAATGTTGCTTTTTTTATTTGTTCTTGGGATGTGGACATCTCTGGTTGGGGAGCATTTATCGCCCATATCTGACTGCCCTGAAGAAGGGTGTGCCTTGTTGAACTCCTGCAGTCTGAAATGCTTGTAAAATGCATTGCTTGAAAAGGCAATGGAGATGGTTCCAGTAATATCATCCGAAAGAGAACTGGAAATGAAACGAAAAGGCAATATTTGCAAAGCTATTGGGGAAGAGTAAGGGAGTGAGACTCATTGGATAGGGCCTTTCAAAGAGTCATCACAGACATGATGGGCAGAATTACATCGTCCTATTTTGTGTCAATCAGTGTTGCCTGCATCAAGATCTAGGCTGCCTCTTGAACTACACTTTTCTCACAAACTCTTATTTCTATTTTCTATTTCTAATACAGTCCATAGGGGCTTATAAACACAGGCCAGGTTTTTAATTCCAGATAGCTTTTGTGTTGATGTTGTTTTTTGGAACAATACATTCTGGAACTAACCAGGAAACAGACTATTATAGTCTTGGTAATGTGCAATTGGTAATGAGACAGCATGAATGAATTATCTCAAAGTAAGGATCCGCTCAGTGCAAGTGTTCATAGCATGATAGAATTTTGCATTCAGTTTGAAGGTGAGAAACCTGTGTCTGAAACAGGTGTCTTATCTTAAATAAAGGAAATGAAGACGCAGTTGGCTAAAGTGCAATGGAAAATAGGTAAGATGGTTGGAAAGCATTGGGAAATATTTAGAGAGATATTTAATAAATCTCAATAAAAGTATATTCAGTTGAGAAAGGAAGGCTGTACGAGATGGATATATCTTCCTTCCTAACTTTGGAGCTTAAGAAAATGTCAAAGAGAAAGAAAAGATGTGCAATGCAGTAAAGATTAGTGGTAGACCAAAACATTGAGAAACCAGCAAAGATGACTTAAAAGAATAAAGTGGAAGAAATTGAATGAGAAGACAAAAGCAGCAGGAAATATAGACAGTAAAAGCTTCTACAAGTACAGTAGACCCACCCCCATACCCGCGGGGGATACGTTCCAAGCCCTGCCAGGGAAGGCCGAAAGCACGGATAGGAGTGAACCCATTCATTTCAATGGGAAAAGTATCTTCCCAGCAACCTTCTGGGCCCCGGTTCTGGAACATTTCCTATAATATGTTCGGGCCACGGTAAACCACAGGTACTGAAACTGCGGAAAACGATTCTGCGGATATGGGGGTCACCCTGTATGTAAAAAAGAAGAAAGTAGCTAAAGTAAGTATTTTGGCCTTCAAATGGTGAGTTTTGGAATTTAATAATAATTCAGAAATATGGGAAAGACAGAGACTTTGATCAAGTATTTTATAGCTGTCTTCAGAGCAGAAGACACAGAAAGCATCTCAAAGACAGTAGAAAATGAAGAAGCAAAAATGAGAGAAGAACCTTAAATGAACAGATTCACTACGCCAAAACTGTTGGGCAAAATAATGAAAGTAAAAGCTGCCACGTTCCCTGGAATGAATGGCCTACATCCTAAGATCTTAAACTTAGTGTCAGCCGAGATAGTTGATTCATTGGTTCTAATCTTCCAAAATTTCCTTGATTTTGTAAAGGTCCCAATGAATTGAAAAGTGTCAAGGACGGTACTGTATCCAAAAAATGAGACAGACAGAAAGCAAGAAAGTTTAGGCCAATTAACTTAAACTTTGTTATTGGAAAAATTATAGAATCAATTAATATATAGGTAATGGTGGAATAGAGTTATTGAGCTCTACAGCAAAGAAACAAATCCTTCAGTCCAACTCATCCATGCTGACCAGGCATCCTAAATTAATCCAGTCCCATTTGTTAGTATTTGACCCATATCCCTCCAAACCCTTCCTATTCATATACCTATCCAATGCCTTTTAAATGTTGCAATTGTACCAGCCTCAACCAATTCCTCTGGCAGCTCATTCCATACACGTACCACCCTCTGTGTGAAAAAGTTGCCCTTATGTCCCTTTTAAATCTTTCCCCTCTCACCCTAAACCTATCCCCTCTAGGTTTGGACTCCCCCACCCTGGAGAAAAAACTTTGTCTATTTATCTTATCCATGCTCCTCATGATTTCATAAACCTCTATGAGGTCACCCCTCAGTCTACGATGCTCCAGGGAAAATAGCCCCAGCCTATTCAGCTTCTACCCATAGCTCAAATCCTCCAACCCTGGCAATATCCTTGTAAATCTTTTCTGAACCCATTCAAGTTTTATAACATCCTTCCTATAGCAGGGAGACCTGCTATAGAATTGCACACAGTATTGCAAAAGTGGCCTAACCAATGTCCTGAATTGCCATGACATGGCACCTCAACTCCTATACTCAATGCACTGTCCATTAAAGCAAGCATTTGAAACGTCTAATCAAATAATTAGAAAATCTTGAGACAGTCAAACATAATCATTGTGTGAAAGTGAAATTGCATTTGAAAAATGTATTAGAGTTCTTTAAGCATCTAATAAGTAGGGAGGATAAAGGGGAACCAGTGGATGTAGTGTGTTTGGCTTTCCAGAAGAAATCCAGAAAGTGCCCACATTGAAGATTATCCCACAAGATAAGAACTCGTGGTATTAGTGTTGGTATATCACAGATAGAGGATTGGCTAAATGATCAGAGTCAGGCTAGGTAGACAAATGGGTTAAAGCAAAATGTTGGAATAAATATTACTGGACGAATAATGTGAATAAAAGAGTATATAGTGCTTAGTTGACTGGACTGGTAATCCAGAGAATATGAATTATTTGACAACTTTACAATTCTTAAGAAGTTTGGAATTAAAACCTCATTCTACACCATCTAACATCTAAATGCTGATTAATGCACAAAGATTCTACTTTTGATATTTCTTTTTCTATTTGTTTCTTCTTCTCTTTCTGTCCTTACTTCAGGTTGTGTTTTATTTTTCAACAGAATTCATCCCTCTCTATGGGATGTCCAGTTATATCACGAGGGAAGACCAATACAGTAAACATGACCGACTGCACAAAAAACTGAAGATTGATCGTCAGAACCGATTAAACAGCCCACCCTCAACCATCTACAAGAACCACATGAGCTCCTGCGCCACAATATACAATGGCTATGGGAAAGGACCATGTGTGGCAGGGGTGGGAGGGGGCGGAGGAACGGGTATCAAGAAGTCAGAACGAAGAGCTAGGAGCAGCCCCAGGATGAATGAGCAGGATATTCAAGGTAAGGATCTCTCTGGGCCCTGCAGGCACTGGGTGTGCCCAGACTGTAGATTGGCTCAAGATCAGTTGAATGCCTATTCCTCAACCCCCCTCATCCTGTCTCCTCATTCCCACCAACCCCATCACCACTCCTTAGAGTACCCACAAATCTGTGGCTTCCTTCGCCACATCCCACAAACCCTCCTAATCCCACCCTGGACAGAACAAGAGAAATGTACTGACTAGTTCAGTATGAACACTGTGGTGCCTCCATGTTCAACTCACAAAAGCTCTTTTGACTGCATTGTCCAGGCCTGTGACCTCAACCATGAAGAAGGACAAGGGCAGCACAAGCAGGGCAGATCAGGAAACAGTGGTAATGTCATTGGAGGCTAACGTGGGTTCAAATCTTGCCATGACAACTAATGAAATTGAAATTCAATGAGTACATATCTAAATCAAATCTCAATAATAGGGTCATACAGCACAGAAACAGACCCTTCTGTCCCAGTCCATGTCGACCATAATCCCAAGCTAATTCAACCTGCCTGCACTTGGCGCATATGCCTCCAAACATTTCTTATTCATATACACATCCAAATGTCTTATAAATGTTGTAGTGTACCCACATCCATTGATTCATCTGGAAGTTCATTCCACACATGACTCACTCTCTGTGTTAAAAAACATTGTTCCCTCTTTTAAATTTTGCTCCTCTCACCTTAAAAATATGGCCCCAGTCTTGAAATCCCCCATCTACCACAATATACGGTGGCTGTGGGAAGAGACCGTGTGCGGCAGGTGAGTAGTGACGGTGGTGGTGGGGAGGGGCCGCAGAGGAACGGGTATCATGAAGTCAGGATGAAGGGCAAGGAGCAGCCCCAGGATGAAGGAGCAGAATGTGCAAGGTAAGGATCTCACTGTGGGACTTGCAGGCACTGTGTTTGCTCAGCCTGTAGATTGGCTCACCTTATGTATGCCCCTTATGATTTTATACACCTCTATAAGGTACCCCCTCAGCTCCTATACTCCAGCCGATCTAGCCTCTCCTTATAACTCATGACCATGATAGCAATCATTAATTGGCACAAACCCATTTGGTTCCTTAGAGAAGGAAATCTGCTGTCCTTACCGGTCTGGCCTACATGTGACTCCAGACCCACAACAATATGGCTGACTCTTAACTGTCCTTTGAAGTGGCCTAAAAAGCCAATCAGTTTAACAGCAACAGGGGTAAGCAACAAATGCTAGCCTTGCCAGTGAGGTCCACAGACCACGACAGAATGAAAACACATACCTCTACCTATAAGATCCACAACCCCTCCCCTGCCCGCATGCCATTCCTTCAGTGTCACTGGGTCAAATTCCTGGGATTCCCTTCCCTTCATCAGGAAGCGCTTTTGTCCGAAACGTTGACTTTCCTGCTCCTCGGATGCTGCCTGATCTGTTGTACGTTTCCAGCACCACTCTAATCTAAACTATATCACAAATACATGTGGCCCCAGCACTCTTCCCTATGGCACTCGCTAAATTGCCAACTTAAAAATACCCTCCTCCTTATCCCAACTCTCTGTCTTCTATTAGTTAGCCAATCCTCTCTCCATGCTATATATCCATGCCATGGGATCTTACCTTGCTAACTAGGCTGGCATGCGGCAAATTATCAAGTGCCTTTTGGAATTAACATTCCTACTTCCTCTCTGCTTGCACGCTACCTCCCCCTCACTCCCCTTCGGGCTGGTATCTATGGTTCAGATCCCGAGTACCTCCGCAATTCAACAGTCAACATTGGACAGTGAGGATCCAAAATTTTATGGACGTATTGCTTTGCTGGATGTGAACATTTCTAGCTGAGACAGCACTCATTGCCCTTGAGAAGGTGGTGCTGAGCTGCCTTCTTGAACTGCTGCAGTCCATGTGCTATCACTAAACCCACAATGCTATTAGGGAGGGAATTCCAGGAATGTGACCCAGTGACACTGAAGGAATGGCATGCGGGCAGGGGAGGGGTGGTGGATCTTATAGGTAGAGGTATGTGTTTTCATTCTGTCGTGGTCTGTGGGCCTCACTGGCAAGGCTAGCATTTGTTGCTTGCCCCTGTTGCTGTTAATCTGATTGGCTTTTTAGGCCACTTCAAAGGATAGTTAAGAGTCAGCCATGTTGTTGTGGGTCTGGAGTCACATGTAGGCCAGACCGGTAAGGAAGCAGATTTCCTTCTCTAAGGAACCAAATGGGTTTGTGCCAATTAATGATTGCTATCATGGTCATGAGTTATAAGGAGCGGCTAGATCGACTGGGACTTCTTTCCCTGGAGTATAGGAGCTGAGGGGGTACCTTATAGAGGTGTATAAAATCATAAGGGGCATACATAAGGTGAGCCAATCTACAGGCTGAGCAAACACAGTGCCTGCAAGTCCCACAGTGAGATCCTTACCTTGCACATTCTGCTCCTTCATCCTGGGGCTGCTCCTTGCCCTTCATCCTGACTTCATGATACCCGTTCCTCTGCGGCCCCTCCCCACCACCACCGCCACTACTCACCTGCCGCACATGGTCTCTTCCCACAGCCACCGTATATTGTGGCAGGTGGGGGATTTCAAGACTGGGGCCATATTTTTAAGATGCTGCCTGACCTGCCCTGCTTTTCCTGCACCACTCTAATCTAGACTCTGGTTTCCAGCATCTGCAGTCCTTGTTTTTACCTATTTGTGATATAGTGGCTAGGGTGAGAAAAGTCAATCTATAATAGCCAGGTTTGTAACTGACACAAAAATAGATGGGAAATTGTTTTTCCTTGTGGGACAATCCGGGACCAGAGGGCATCATCTTAAAGTGAGGGGTATGGCAGGAATAAGGAGAAATTTCTACTCTGAGGACAGTGAATCTGTAGGATCTTTACCAGAAGGAGGGCTGTAGACATTGACTCATTAAGTCTATTCAGGACTGAGATAGACAGGTTTTTAATCAGTAAAGGAATCAAGAATTATGAGACAAAGACAGGAAAGTGGAGTAAAGGACCATCAGATCTGCCAGGATTGGCAGAACAGACTAGATGGGCCAAATGGCCTATTTTTGCCACCACATCTTATGGTCCAATGGTCTTGTGAAGGAAAATAGGGTGATGCCAAACAGGGACTGCCCCAACACCTCCTTCACCCAGTTGCCCAGACCAGCAACTGCTGAGAACACCCCCCTCCCCCCTACATCTGTAATTTACCCCCCTCCCCCACCATTTGGATGGTAGCAGACAGCCTCTGGTCTCCATCCCCCGCCCGTCCAAAGTGCAACAAGATCGCGTGTCTTCACCAGAAATTGCTCTGCTTTGTAAGACATCGGTTGCCACAGCGACTGAATTTTTGTCAACTGAGGAAAGACTATCAGTTACCAGACTGACAAAGCACAACATACCTCCTTGTTTCAGGAATTCCCCAGGACACACTGTTGCCTTGTACTCAGCTGTGATGTGTTTTTCTCTCTCTCTCTCTCGATCACGCTCTCTCTTTCTCTCACTCACAGTCTGATCTTAAGCCCATTCCTCATCACCCTCCTCCTTCCTGGGTAACATCTCCAGTCTTGTTTGAATCTTTCATGTAAACTGTACAAGACGAGACATTCCTCAGAGAAGAGGAAATGCACTGTGGTCAATTGGCTTTCCAGCAGTGTATTTACACAATATGTTCTGTGTCTTATTTTTCAGACCCTGAGAATGTTTCATGTGTGAGACACAGAGAGTTAGCAGTGTTTTGAGTCAAGCACATGCCATGTATATTGTGGACGCACACACATACGTGTCAGAGGTTGTATGCTCCATGAGCCATATGTCTGTGTGGAAGTGCATGTGTGAGAGGGTGTAGTATGTGTCACGATATTGTGCTGGAAATCAAACCCCACTATTACCAGATTCATCACAGTTATGAAAATTTGATTAAAATTGACTTCCTGTCTAATTCAGGTTAAAAGGTTATGCATACCAGGTAGTTATCATTATCATGCAAATCATTATTTGTTGTAAACAAACTATTGCTAAGTTATCCCTCTCTAACTTGAACTCTACCCCTTTTTTAAAACTCCCATACACATACAAACTGACACACAAAGGGACAAACGTATTGTGGATATGGAAGATAAAAAACAAGTTACTGGACTAGCAATCTTTTCCAGCACCACACTCTTGCCTAGCAATCCAGTACCTCAGCTGATGTTCTGAGGACCTGGGTCCTAAAGGACCAGAAGTAGGCAAATCTGTCCATTGGGTCTGCTCTAACATTCAATGAGATTGTGGCCGTCCTGGTAATTCTAAACTCCTCTTCCCTTCCTTTACCTCATAACCCTTGATTCCTTGACTGATGAAAAATCTCTATCTGTCGGAGTAACCGGAATGCAAAGTACTGGGCTAATGGGAAGATTCTTGGTAGTGTAGATGAGCAGAGAGATCTCGGTGTCCAGGTACACAGATCCTTGAAAGTTGCCACCCAGGTTGACAGGGTTGTTAAGAAGGCATACAGTGTTAGCTTTTATTAATAGAGGGATCGAATTCCAGAACCATGAGGTTATGCTAGAGCTGTACAAAACTCTGGTGCGACCGCACTTGGGGTATTGTGTACAGTTCTAGTCACCGCATTATAAGAAGGATATGGAAGCTATGGAAAGGGTGCAGAGGAGATTTACTAGGATGTTGCCTGGTATGGAGGGAAGGTCTTACGAGGAAAGGGCTGACGGACTTGAGGCTGTTTCCGTTAGAGAGAAGAAGGTTGAGAGGTGACTTAATAGAGACATATAAGATAATGAGAGGGTTAGAGAGGGTGGACAGGGAGAGCCTTTTTCCAAGTATGGTGATGGCGAGCATGAGGAGTGATAGATATAGGACAGATGTCAGGGGTAGTTTCTTTACTCAGAGAGAAGTAAGGGTGTGGAATGCTTTGCCTACAATGGTAGTAGATTCGCCAACTTTAAGTACATTTAAGTCTTCAGTGGACAAGTGTATGGGCGTACATGGAATAGTGTAGGTTAGATGGGCTTCAGATTGGTGTGACAGGTCGGCGCAACATCGAGGGCCGAAGGGCCTGTACTGCGCTGTAATGTTCTATGTTCCATGAAAATATCTAATTATCTAGCCTCAAAAGCCCTCTGCAATAAAGAATTCCACCAGAGTCACAATCCCTTGGGGTAGAAATTCCTCTTCATTCTGTGCTAAATGTGTGAGCCCTATTTTGAGATTATACCCTCTAGTTCTAGATTGTCCCACGAGGGGGAAATAACCATTCCGCATCTACATTGGTCCTTTACGCGTCCGATGCATTTCAATAAAGTCACCTGTCATTCTTCTGTACTCTACCGAGCACAGGCCAAATCTACTCAGCCTCTCCTCAGAAGACAGACCCTTCATACCTGGTATCAGTGTGGTGTCTAGCACTTTACCAGAAGCTAAGGATTCCTGGAAGATTTCTACCGGTGCATCCATTATCTCTGTAGTGACTTTATTCAATATAATGCAAAGTTTCCCTTCAGGCTCAAGGGTCTTATCGGCGATTAGCCCCATTAATTTTTCTCCAGTGGTAGTTGTTGTTTTTGTTTCTTTTCCCCCCCTTGATCATTTAGAAATTTTGGAATGCTATTAATGCATTCTACTTTGAAGGCTGATGCAAAGTATTTCTTGCTTTCTTATTATTATTTCTCCAGTCTCATTATCTAAGGTACCTATATTCACTTTAGCTTCTCTCTCCCTTTTGATACAGTTAAAGAAACTCATAAAGTAATTTAAAGAAGCTCTTATCCCACATCATGGCCTATGATGACATTTGAATTCAATAAAAAGCTGGGATAGAGAACTGGCCTAATAACTGTTATATAACTGTTGTCAATTGTTGTAAAAATCCATCTCATTCACTAATGTCCTTTAGGGAATGAAATCTGCCGTCCTTAATTAGTATGGCCTACATGTGACCACACAGACACACACAGACACACACCCTCACCCCGGGCTCCTGTAACACATGTAATTACAACTGTATTGTTCCCGGAGATATGCAGGCGAGGTGGATTAGCCATAGTAAAGGTGAGGTTATGGGGATCGGGTGCAAGGCTGGATTTGGTGGGATGCTCTTTGCGGGCTTGGTATGAGCCAAGTGACCTTTTTCCACACTGTAGGGTTTCTATGTAATTGTGACATCGTCTTGCAGAGTTTTCTTGTTTTATAGCAGATTTTCCCACTTCACAGTCCGTAGTCCGAGAAAGAAATTGATCTTTATACTCATGTGAAAGTGAGCACAAGAAATATGTATATGTGACCGTGTGCAAGTTTATAACAGTGTGTTTGTATTAGTGTATATGCATTTGTGAGAGAGTGACTGTGATTTATGTGAGAACATGAGCGCCTGTAACAGAGACTGAGTATTTGTTTGCACGTTTGTGTGAGAGTGAGTCAGTGTTTATTGATTAGATTCCCTACAGTGTGGAAACAGGACCTTCGGCCCAAAAAGTCCACACCGATCCTCCGAAGAGCAACCCTCTCAGACCCATTTCCCTTTTCACCTAACACTACGGTCAATTTAGCATGGCCAATTTACCTCACCTGTGGGTGGAAACCCATGCAGACACAGGGAGAACATGCAAACTCCACATAGACAGTTGCCTGAGGTGGGAATTGAACCCAGGTCTCTGGTGCTGTGAGGCTAACCACTGTGCCACCTTGCTACCCATTTATGTGAGTGAATTTGTGTGAGAGAGTGTTTGTGTGGGAGAGTGTGATGTTGAAAGGGTCATCCAATGAGGACACATTGAGTAAATTGAGCCTAAATTCTCTTGGAGATTAGACTGATGAGAATGAAAATTCTTGGATAGTTTAATAGGGGAGATACGGACAGACTGCTTCCCCCTATTGGTTGAAGGTTGTAGTTTCAGGATTAAGGGCTCAGCCATTTTGGATTAAGATGAAGAGACATTTCCTCATTGACAGGGTGTTAATTTTTGGAATGTTCTATCCCAGAAGGCTGTGGATGCACAATGCTCAGTCACTGACAGTATCCAGTACACTGGGTCACAGATATTCAGGCGCTTGGGGAATTGGAGATCCGGCAGAAACATAGTGTTGTGGTCAAGAATCAGCCATGAACGGTGTGGCTTACTCATTGCAATTCTTTCATTTTTGGGGCATCATCCACTCCATTCCAAAGCCCACTACCCTCCTCCCCTCCCATCCCATGTCACCAATCAGTCTCCAGCCATCTTTCATTGTGGGTGTTGGACATTGCAAAGCCATTCACAATGAATGAAGTACATTTTGAGTGAACCCAAAAACACCGCCGCCAATTTGTGCAATTGTGCACAGCAAGATCCCACATGCATCGCCGTGGTAGCGACCAAGTGATCTAGCTTTAGTGATGTTGACGGAAATGTTAAGCCAGTGAACTCTTCTATTCCCTCTTCAGCGGGTGGTGCTGGGTGGGGGTGCGATTTTATGGGGAGGACAGATCTCGGGAATTCATTACCTTCTTCGAAAGGTGACATTTCTGACAGCTTGGCACTCCCTCAGTGCAGCACTGCAAGTGTCAGCTCTTGATTTTATGCTCAGGACCATGACGTAGGACTTGAACCCTTAACTTTCTCGGTCAGTTTTGAATGAGCTTGGACTATGTCCAAGCTGATAGTGCTTTTGGGTTGCAGTGGTAGTGCCTGGACCAGGCGATCCAGGTACAGAGCCCAACTGCTCCACAGGTGTGTAATAGCCTCTCTGAAAAAGTTAATGAGAAAATATCCATGTCCAACCTGGTCACCCATCATTGAGCACACCCAACTTCATTGTCCTTTCCTCAATGAGGCATCATGGGTAGGGTATTTGAAGATGCTGGTACACACCGAGGATAAGAATGGTTTGTCTCATTTAAACTGGATTTCCCATTGCACAGACATTGGGAAATGTAATGATAGCTTTCACTCACTGAAATATTACTGAATTGTAATTCCCTTTAAACATTTAGAATAGGTTCTTATTAAGGAAAGGAAATGTGATGGTTAATATGCAGCACACAATTGCAAAAAGACTGACCTGTGGCAACTTCTAAGACAAAAGTCATTGATGATATAACCTTGTGCTGTGGATAAAGGGGAACAAGATGGTGGAGTGTATTTAGATTTTCAAAAACCACTTGATAAAGTGCCACATTCATTATTGTGGAAAGTCAACTCTCAGTGTAAGGGCTCAGGGTGTAGCATGGAGAAAGGGTCAGAGGCTGAGGTTCGCTGGATATTACAAGAGTGGCGTGCTTCAGGGGTCAGTGCTTGTGCCTCAACTGTTTATAATTTATATAAATGATCGGGATGAAGGGGTCGTAGATGTGGGAGCTGTCTTTGCTGATGACACATGTTGAGCGCTGTTGGAACCTTTCAAAATGAATCGCAAGATGCTGAGAAAGTGGCTCAGAACCATCGTTTCCATTCTTGGGAAGAGGGTGTTGTGAACAAAAGTCTCCTGTGTCCCCATGCTCTGTTTTCATGAACAATGTGAATCTTAGGCAAGTCTAAATCTAGAGTGAATTATACAATGAACGGAAGAGCCCTGGGAAAAGTTGATGGACAGAGAGATCTGGGAGTGCAGGTCCATTGTACCCTGAAGGTTGCTGCACAGGTGGATAGAGTGGTCAAGAAGGCATATAGTATGCTTGCCTTCATTGGACGAGGTTTTGAGTATAAGAGCTGGCAAGTCATGTTAAAATTGTACAAGACATTGATTCAGCCGCATTTAGAATACTGTGTACAGTTCTGGTCGCCACATTACCAAAAAGATGTGGACGTTTTGGAGAGGGTGCAGAGAAGGTTTACGAGGATGTTGCCTGGTATGGAAGGTGCTAGCTATGAAGACAGGTTGAGTAGGTTAGATTTATTTTCACTAGAAAAAAGGAGATTGAGGGGGGACCTGATTGAGGTTTACAAAATCATGAAGGGTATAGACAGGGTGGATAGAGACAAGCTTTTTCCCAGGGTGAAGGATTCAATAACGAGAGGTCATGCTTTCAAGGTGAGAGGTGGAAGGTTTAAGGGGGATACACGCGGCAAGTACTTCACGCAGAGGGTGGTGAGCGTTTGGAACGCGTTGCCAGCAGAGGTGGTAGAGGCAGGCACAGTAGATTCATTTAAGATGCGTCCGGACAGATGCATGAGTAGGTGGGGATCAGAGGGTTACAGATGCTTAGGAATTGGACAATAGGTTTAGACAGTATATTTGGATCGGCTCAGGCTTGGAGGGCCGAAGGGCCTGTTCCTGGGCTGTGAATTTTCTTTGTTTCTTTGTTTCTTTCCCTGTCCCCACGTTCCATCTCCTGTGTCTCAACAAGGGCGAATAGCCAACACACAACCTGGTTCTGAAATGGCAACAGGACAGAGTGCGATCCAGAGATGGGTAAAGAAAAGGGAGTTGAATCAATGAGAAGGAGAGCAAGGGACTGGAAAGAGAAAGCGAGAATCTGAGTTGTAGGGTGAAGTGGGACAGAAGTGAATGGGTAGTGTGAGCGGTGGAGAGAGAGAGGGATAGACTGTGAGAGTGCATTGCGATATAAGAGAGACGGAGAGAAAGAGACAGAAGGAAACTGTGCATGAGGGATGTAATAAGAGCAGAGAGAGGGAAAGGAGAGGATTTGTTTGATGGAAGAACAGCAGACCCAGCAAGCTCCGGCAGCCAACAATGTGATAAGCATCCAGGCAGTTCATTTGCATTGATCTTGTCCCAAATCAATCACCTCCGGATAGTAGCATAGGATTGTCCCTGCTCACCTGAAAGGAAGGCTGGGGCCTGTGTTTTGATACTTTTTTTTGAGAAGGTGGCCCCTCTGACTGTGTCGCTGTCCTTCAGTACTGCACTGAGAGTATCAGTCTGCTTAGGGGCTCAGACCTCGGGATCCCTCCTCTTTCCAATTGATGGTGATCAGAGTGACATGCCTGACAGCAAGCACAGCAGATTCCCCGCCCAGATACAGCACATCACTCCGCACTGTCCCCATCATCACTCTCAGTACAGGGGCAGCACAGGGTTAGATACAGAGTAAACATTCCTCCGCACTGACCTTGTCATCACTCCCAGGACAGGGGCAGCACGAGGTTAGATACAGAGTAAAGGTTCCTCCACACTGTCCCCATCATCACCCCCAGGACAGGGGTAGCACGGGGTTAGATACAGAGTAAAGGTCCCTCCACACTGTCCCCATCATACTTCCAGGACAGGGGCAGCACGGGGTTAGATACAGAGTAAAGGTCCCTAGGCACTAACTCCGTCATCACTCCCAGGACAGGGACAGCATGGGGTTAGATACAGACTAAACCTCCCTCCATACTGTCCCCATTATCATTCCCTGGACAGGGGCAGCATAGGATTAAATACAGAGTAAAGGTCCCTAGGCACTGTTTCCGTCATAACTCCCGGGACAGGGCAGCACGTGGTTATATACAGAGTAAAGCTGCCCCTACATTGACCCCATCAAACACTCCCAGGACAAGGGCAGCACAAGGTTAGATACAGAATAAAGCTTCCTCTCGACAGTCCCCTTGCAGGCTGGGTTTTAGGGAGCATGTTGGTGTGAGGAGGGTAAAGGACCTTTGCAGCGATTCCTTCTCGCTTGCATTTCACTGCCGGATGATCCTGAACATGTGTTGATGAAATGGTGTTTAGAGAAAATGTAGTCGCTCCCGTGTATAACATGGCTGCCGATTGGCGCAAAGCAAAGGTCAGGTGATGTTGACCAATGTGAAGAAATGCCAGCCCAGGACCCCAGGATGAATCCTCAGTGCTCTCCAATGTGATGTGGTGCCTGAGAGAAACTCAATTTAACACCTCAGCCAGACATTGTGCTGTTCTGATACTGCAGCCCGCCCTCAGCACTGCATTTGGTGGGTCAGCCTGGAGTATAGGCTTAGACCCCTGCACTGGGATTTGAACTCACAGCCTGTTGACTCAGATGCAGGAGAGCACACGGCAGCAAGCTGGGCCTTATGCCGAGCTCTTGATTAGTATCGAGTTCAACTGGGTTGCTGGACGGTGACCAATGTTTCCTCAACCCTGTCACATTGGCCCTGAGGTGTATTTTGAGATAGAGGCTGCTCGCTTCACCATCAGCTGAGATTAACTAAATGAGCAGAGGCCAGGAAGCAAGCGTGGGACAATCTCACCCTGCATGGCTTCTAGAGCATCAGACAGAGGCCTCACGAAGTGACGCATCGGCGGGTGGAGGTGTGCTGGTGGGGGAATTTGGAAAATAAATAGCACGTTGTGAGGGACATTCTGTGTTTGTTTGACTTTCCCTCGGCTTGGCTGGCAATGAAGCTGTGAAGAGGAAAGTTTTGTTAAAGAGCCATTGTTCATTTTATTGGCCAAAGCGTCAGGAATCAGATCCAACCCACAAACCTTCTGAATATGCCAGAATTCAGCCAAATGGAACCAAAATAATGAAGAGGCTGCTTTCCATTGCCCCCTGCAGATTCTGCAGAATGAACGGAGATTCACAAAATAACAGCCTCCCACACATTGCCCAGGCCCCAGCAGCTGATTGGACTCAGTGCCTGTCAACTAAGGAAAGGAGACGAACAACAACTGGGATTCCCATGTGTGTTGACAGCATGTTCCTGTTTATGTTCAACACATGCATATGCAGATGTGTGTGTGCACATGCATGCTAAGTCATACACACACACACAAATATGTACACACTCTCACGCACACGCGCACACTCGCGCGCACACACGTTCACACTCAGTCACACATATGGGTACATAGTACATACACTCATATACATGCTCAAATGTTTGCATGCAGACACTCAGGGGCATACATATGTACGCAAACATGCATTTGCACAAATACTTGCCTGCTCTTAAAATACACAGCATGCATAGATTTCACTCACTCATAGAGTCATATAGCACGGAAACATACTCTTCTGTCCAACTCGTCCATGCTGACCAGATATCCTAACCTAATCTAGTCCCATTTGCCAGCACCTGTCCCATGTGCCTCTAAACCCTTCCTATTCATATACCCATCCAATTGCCTTTTCAATGTTGTAATTGTACCAGCCCCTACCACTTCCTCTGGCAACTCATTCCAAATATACACCATCCTCTGTGTGACAAAATTGCCCCTTAGGTCTCTTTTAAATTTATCCTCACTCGCAGATTCTTACTTACTCACTCCCTCATTCACTCACTTGCTCACACCTACTCACACACTCATATTCTCACTCACTCACTCAGACCCTCACTCGCTTACCTACTCACACACTCTTACTCACTCACTCAGACTCTCTCATTCACTCTCGCATGTGCATCATATGATTGGCCATTGAAGGGTAGAGCATACTCTTGGTGTTTCCTGCTTGGTATTCTCAAATGCCTGAGGTACTTCCACCCACTCACATTCACACACGCTGATAATCTCTCACTCACATGCACTCACCAACACACAAAGATGTGCATGCATTCTGACACACACCACCAAATCTCTCTCGCACACACTGTCTTAAAGACACACACACTGTCTCTAATACACAAATCCATACTGTTCCCACACTCAGCACACTTTCTCGGCCTCATGCAGCAATGGTGTCGGAGACACTGGGAGAACGCTGTAGTTGAGCTACTGAATGTTAGCAGCTGCACAGAGATGTGGGACTGTGATGCCACATCATATCAATAAACTGGGAAATGTGAGTTTGTATTGCAAGTCAGGAGACTTGAGAATTTGAGTTCATGAAACAAATCAGATTATTGATAAAAATCCAACCAGATTATTGATGTCTGACCGGGGAAGGAACCCTACCTGTTCTGGGTTTATTCTCTTCTGGGTATTATTGCCATTTTGCTTCCATGTGTTTTCCATGTTCTCCATCCAATCTGTCAGATAGGACCAATGCCTGAGATCTTAATATATCCCTAAGGCATCCAATAGACACTGGTCTTTCTCGAATGGGACTTGCTGCATTAGTGAATGAAATGTTTGGGGTCATTACTCATGGTGACACTTTCATGTCTGAGTTGAAAGGTCATGGGCCCAAACCTCACTGGAGGCTCCAGACCAACACTCCCAGCGGGATGTCTTGAAACAAGTAAACGTGGACAAATCGCCAGGACCTGATCAGGTGTACTCTTGAACTCTCTGAAAAGCTAGGAAAGTGATTGCTGGGCCCCTTGCTGAGATACTTCTATCATCAATACACACAGGTGAGGTGAGGTTGGTTAATGTGATGCCACTGTTTAAGAATGGTGGTAAGGACAAACCAGGGAACTATAGACCGGTGGTGGGCAAATTGTTGGAGGGAATCCTGAGGGGCAGGGTTTACACATATTTGAAAAGGCAAGGATTGATTAGGGATAGTCAACATGGCTTTGTGCGTGGGAAATCATGTCTCACAAACTTGATTGAGTTTTTTGAAGAAGTAACAAAGAGGATTGATGAGAGCAGAGCGGTGGACATGAACTATATGGACTTCAGTAAGGTGTTCGACAAGGTTCCCCATGGGAGACTGTTTAGCAAGGTTAGAGCTCATGGAATACAGGGAGAACTCACCATTTGGATACAGAACCTGGCTGAAAGGTAGAAGACAGAGTGTGGTGGTGGAGGGTTGTTTTTCAGTTTGGAGGCCTGTGACCAGTGGAGTGTCACAAGGATCGGTGCTGGGTCCTCTACTTTGTGTCATTTACATAAATGATTTGGATATGAATGTAGGGGACAAACATAGTAAGTTTGCAGATGACACCAAAATTGGAGGTGTAGTGGACAGCAAAGAAGGTTACCTCAGATTACAACAGGATCTTGACCAGATGGGCCAATGGGCTGAGAAGTGGCA
>NC_057722.1:61732368-61739458 GCF_004010195.1 Chiloscyllium plagiosum
TTAGGGTGAGAGGGGAAAGATATAAAAGGGACCTAAAGGACAACCTTTTCACGCAGAGGGTGGTACGTGTATGGAATGAGCTGCCAGAGGAAGTGGTGGAAGCTTGTACAATTGCAACATTTAAAAGGCATTTGGATGGGTATATGAATAGGAGGGTTTTGGAGGGATATGGACCAAGTGCTGGCAAATGGGACCAGATTAGTTTGGGATGATATCCTAAATATCCTAAACTAATCTAGTTTAGGACAAGTTGTTAGAGTACTACGTTAAACTGTGAAAGTGTAGGGCACGAGATTATGTGGCCAAAAGCAAGGGAGTTCTTCCAAGTGCTCTGGGTGAATGTTCATCCTCCAACCAGCATCACCAAAGCCTATTAACTTGGCCTTCACGGCTTGTGGGATCTTGCTGTGCACAAAGAGCTTCCTGCATTGTCACAGAGACAAAGCTTAAGAAGCATTTCATTGGCCAGAATCTGCTTTGGGATGCCTAATGGTGCTATGGAAATGCAGTTTTCTTTCCCAAATACCTTCTTTTTTCAGGGGTGGGGGTTTAATTAAATCTCAAAGTCAGTGTCAAAATCATAGGCTAGTGATGCTCAGATCGCAATCTGAGGCTCTGATTTGGTTTTAGCGAAGGGGGTGTTGTAACCTGTGTTGGACGAATTCTGATGGGTGTGGATGTCTGCTCTAAATTGATTGTTGGTCCGGACTGCAGTCTGTCGGCTATTTTGCGTTCGGACTGTGATTTGTATCCGATAATCCAAACTGGGTCATCGACGGGGGAACAACGACCATCCCTAACAGAAACGTCCCCTTATTCCTCTCACCATCTTCTTCACGTCACGGACGGGGAAAAGCTTGGCAGGGGGCAGGGACGGGTAGGCCAATTGGTGCACAGCAAGATCCCAAAAGCATACAATGGGCACCTGCAGACAGAATGGATGTGGCAGGGTAGCAGTCGCAGTATTGGGATGGGAGCCCTACAGTTGTCTCACACACATTCCCCATTCCTGGGAAGTCATGACTTTGAATTGCTGAGGTTTGTTACTGCCCTTCACTAATAGGAGAGCGTGTTTGGCAATTGTTTTCACAATTGAGCAGCCTTCTTCAATGACCTTTAAAATACATTTGAAGGGGTACGTGAATAGGAAGGATTTAGAGGGATATGGACCGAACGCAGGCAAATGGGACCAGTTTAGTTTGGGAAGCGTGGTTGGCATGGATGAGTCAGGCTGAAGGGTCTGTTTCCGTGCTGTATGACTTTACGAGGGGGCGTTCCTGTGTGATTGCAAGCTGATAGCACCATCAGAGTAACAACATGCCCAAGAGACCCCAGAACTGGGAATGGTTGCTTGCAAAGCCAGATGCTGGATTGTGAATGATTTTCCCAGTGAGTCCATCATCTCCATCTCGTGGAGTGGCTGAATTTCAAACTTTCTTCTTTATTTGTTCTTGCAGATTTCGATTCTGAAACGAAAAGGGTGCAGGACATGCTTTCTGGGATGGGGAGGCCACAGGTATGTGACCCTGTCTTCATTGTGGAAAAACACGGGGCCTGCTGACTATTTGGGAATCTCCGTAAGAAAAGCTGAAAGTGATGGAGCAACCTAACAGACCTGGCAGCATCCAGGAAGAGAGAAACAGCGTAAATGTTTCGAGTCCAGTAAGACTCATATTCAGAGCACTCAAGGCTCTGGAACCTGCTGAGTTTCTCCAGCACTTTCCGTTTGCATTTCAAGGCTCTACCATCCATGGCATTCCCATTTATTCGGGAATGTCCATGTTGGGAACAAGCTTGTGTCTGGGAGACACATTCTGTATCTCTGACACACTCAGAGAAAGTGGATTTCATTGTCTCAGCAAATGATTGGGATGAAATGTTCTGTTACTTTCACTAGGAAAATAGCCCAATCCGTGAGCTAAAAGGTAAGAGAAAGAGATGTCGTAAGACTGTGCTGAGAGTACAATCACAGACACCAGTATACACAATAAATGCCAGTACATGTTGGTTGGGCTGAATGGCCTGTTTCTGTGCTATTTATTAGTGTAGTATATGCTGAGAATCTCCCAGATCCTTTCCCTTCCCATTGCCATTCAGTTCCATTTGACCCTCATCTCATCTCCATCTTATCTTCATCTCCAACTCCCAAGCCTGATCTTACTTTGTGCTCCTTTCCCCCGATTTTACCAATCGAGAAAGAAGCCAGCAGCTGTGAGTCTTCAGATGGTTCTGGAATCTATGGAAATTAAGGGAATAAACTCCCACATTCCTGCAAAAAGAACCCAAGCGCGAGGTCAGGAGAAATGTATTGTTGGGATCTGAAATGTCACAGGGTGGTATCGGCAGATGAATGTTCAGAAGGGAATGAGAGAATTATCAGAAGGGGAGAAATTTGCAGGACTGGGGGTAGTAAGGTGGACTAGTTGGATGGCACTTTTCAAAGGACAGTGGATCAATTGGCTTCCTCCTTTGTTGTGGGATTGGCGAGATCGAGATGGGGGAAGGTCACAGGGTGACCAAAAAAAGAATAAATGCATGGTTTTCTTTTCCGTTTTCTTTGTTAACTTTCAACAACAATAATTTACAACTATTTAGCACCTAAATAATGATGTATCCCCAAGGCTGTTTATAAGAACAGACAAAAATGACGTTGGATACTGAGCCACAAAAGATGATAGCAGGACAAATGACCAAAGACTTGGCCAAAGTGGTAGGTTTGAAGGAAGGATGTGAGGCAGAGAGGTTGGGGGAATGAATTGCAGAGCTTAAAGCCTCAACGTTCAATTCATGTCTGCCAAGAGTGCACTGGTCAGGATTGGGAATGCACAAAAGATCAGAATTAGAGAGGTATGGGACTGGAGGAGGTTACAGAGATGAGGCAAGGCCACAGAGGAATTCTAAAACAAGGATGAGAATTTTAAAATCGAGACTTTTCCTTAACCCAAGCTGAGCATATTGGCAGAAGTGCAAATTGGGACACGGGCCACAGAGTTTTGCATGAGCTCAAGTTTCTAGAGGATAAAACACTGGAGATCAGTCCAGAATGCGGGAGAAGAATTAAGTTTAAATGTCACAAAGGTGTAATTGAGGCATTCAGTAACAGATGAACTGAGTCCAGTGAGCAGTTGAGCAGTGTAACAGAGATGGAAATAAGCAATCCCAGTCACGGTGAGGAAATGAGCATAGTAACTCCTCTCAGGGTCAAACGTGAAACAGATATAATAAAGATATTGGGGATGGCATGAAGGGGGATGGAGAAGGCTTTTTGACTGGTTGAGGGTGTGTGATCATGTGATGAGATCTCCTGGCAAATGTCCATCTCGAGTCAGCAAATGAAACCTCCGGAA
The DNA here is from genome assembly GCF_004010195.1 of Chiloscyllium plagiosum. Classification (NCBI taxonomy): domain Eukaryota; kingdom Metazoa; phylum Chordata; class Chondrichthyes; order Orectolobiformes; family Hemiscylliidae; genus Chiloscyllium; species Chiloscyllium plagiosum. The sequence goes on from NC_057722.1 coordinate 61,735,716, forward strand.
AGGATACTGCCATCAGCGAGTCTTTGGCATTGTCTCCCTCTGGAGACTGTGGAAGCTGGTGACACTGATTAATTCAGCAAACAGGTTGATTCCTTTTGGAAAATAGTATGTTGGGTTCTAGTATCTGAGTGATTTGAGGTGGAACTCACACCAAGTGGAATGTGACTGGGAATGAACACGTGACTTTGAATCTCTGGGTTCTGTCATATGTGTCTCACAGAATCATCAATAATAGGAACAGGAGACAGCTATTTAATCCTCAGAGTCTGGTCCACCATTCAGTATGATCATGGTCCACCATGCTACTCAGTCTCTCAGACAGGATATCAGTATAACATTAAGAGGCAGCCTCATGATATCAACCTATCTTACCATGTGACCTGAACATTGGAAAGTTTCAGATTCCGTCTTAACTGGAACCACTTGAAGCATGACAAACTATTGTGTTCTCCCCTGTAACCAAATAGCTTAATGATACCCAAGGCCCTGAAGTGCCTGTGTATTTTAAAATTCATTTGTAGATATAAAATATGTTAATGAAATTTTGGATCTTTTTTTACCACGTTACCCATATCTAATTCTAGTTTTACGGGAGCTAACAGAAAGCATTTTCACCTAAAATACAAATGCGTTACAGGAGGCAAAAACACACCACCATTCTCAAAACTGTCAATCGCTAATGTTTTTCCACATTGTGTTTTGGACCATCAATGAGAAAGATTGATGTCTGATTAATCAATAACTCCATAATCATTGTAGCAAGTGGTTACCCTGATAAGGTGAAATCTATGGAACATGGGTTAATTCTCAAGGCCAGAGTTGATAAAAGCTCTGTTGTGTGCTGTTCTTTTGGTTGGCCACCAGATGGCTCACTATAACCAGTGGATTGAGATCAATGCCTTTAATAAACTTTCAGTTCACATTGGAGATGCAGAGTGTTAGGATGCATAGTTTTGCCTCATATGAAATAACTTCCTCTCTCCCAGAAGGAAAAAGCTAATAAAACTTGCAAAAGGCATATATTGTTCCAGTTCATCTTCTAAATATCAAAATGGAGTTCCAGTGTGACCAGAGCACTAAGTGTTGGTGTTATCTTCACGAGTTTGTCCCTCTGGTGTAATGGGCTATTGAGCCAGCAGGTGGAGGTAGATTATCATGCTTTGTGAGTGTTTGCCTCAGGACGTCAGTTTTTCAACTTCCCTCCCCCCATTTCGATTAGGTTAAATAGGAGGTAAAAAAAATGTCCCATACATTGGTTTTGTATTCCATTTTAAATTTGGTGAGTGAAAACATTCTGAAAAACTTGAATTTTGTTTTAAAATTTGTAGAGTGTTTGCAGTTCAGAAAAATAAGTGGAGATCTCACATTAACAAAAGCTTTTAATAGGTATAAACCATGTGGAGCACGCACAAGTTGACGTGAATTCAGGTTGACAGAAGTGATTCTTCAATGAATTGTAGAAGTAATTGTGAACTGGTGAGCAGAGCTGTGTATAGAATCCCTACAGAGCAGACATAAGTCGTTCAGCCCATTGAGTCTGCAATAACCTTCCAAAGAGCATCCCCACCTTTCCCCATAACCCCACATTAACTCACCTGGCCTGGAGAAACAACAGAGCAATTCACCATGGCCAATCCACCAAACTTACACATCTTTGGACTGCAGGAGGGAATGTGCAAACTCCACACAGGCAGTCATAGAGCCATAGAGATATACAGCATGGAAACAGACCCTTCAGACCAATGCGTCCATGCCAACCAGATATCCCAACTTAATCTAGTCCCATTTGCCAACACTTGGCCCACCAAACCCTTCCTATTCATATACCCATCCAAATGCCTTTTAAATGTTGCAATTGTACCAGCCTCCACCACTTCCTCTGGCAGTTCATTCCATACATGTACCACCCTCTGTGTGAAACATTTGCCCCTTAGGTCTCTTCTATATCTTTCCCCTCTCACCTCAAACCTCTGATCCCCAGCTCTAGACTCCACCTCCCCAGGGAAGAGACTTTGCATATTTACCCTATCCATGCCCCTCATAATTTTGTAAACCTCTATAAGGTCACCCCTCAGCCTCTGACGCTCCAGGGAAAACAGCCCCAGCCTGTTCAGCCTCTCCCTATAGCTCAAATCCTCCAACCCTGGCAACATCCTTGTAAATCTTTGCTAAGCCCTTTCAAGTTTCACAACATCCTTCCGATAGGAAGGAGACCAGAATTGCACGCAATATTCCCAAAGTGGCCTTGCCAGTGTCCTGTACAGCCGCAACATGACCTCCCAACTCCTATGCTCAGTACTACTCTGACCAATAAAGGAATAAAAAGCATACCAAATGCCTTCTTCACTATCTTGCCTACCTGCGACTCTACTTTCAAGGAGCTATGAACCTGCACTCCAAGGTCTCTGTTCACCAACACTCCCCAGGAACTTACCATTAAGTGATTTGCTTTTCCAAAATGCAGCACTTCGCATTTAACTAAATTAAACTCCATCTGCCACTTCTCAGCCCTTTGGCCCATTTCATCAAGATCCTGTTGTAATCTGAGGTAACCTTCTTTGCTGTCCATGACACCTCCAATTTTGGTGTCATCTGCAAACTTACTAACTATGCCTCCTATGTTCATATCCTATTCATTTATATAAATTACAAAAAGTAGTGGACCCAGCACCGATCATTGTGGCACTCCACTGGTCACAGGCCTCCAATCTGAAAAACAACCCTCCACCACCACCCTCTGTCTTCTACCTTTGAGCAGTTCTGTATCCAAATGGCTAGTTCTCCCTGTTTTCCATTGGATCTAATCTTGCTAACCAGTCTCCCATGGGGAACCTTGTCGAACGCCTTACTGAAGTCCATATAGATCACATTCACCACTCTGCCCTTATCGATCCTCCTTATTGCTTTTTCAAAAAACTCAATCAAATTCATGAGACATGACTTCCCATGAACAAAGCCATGTTCACTATCCCTAATCAGTCCTTGCCTTTCCAATTATGTGTAACCCTTTCCCTCAGGATTCCCTCCAACAACTTACCCACCAGCAATGTCAGGCTCACTGGTCTATAGTTCCCTGGCTTGTCCTTACCACTTTCTTAAACAGTGACACCACATTAGTCAACCTCCAGTCTTCCGGCACCTCACCTGTGACTATTGATGATACAAATATCTCAGCAAAGGGCCCAACAATTACTTCCCTGGCTTCCCACAGAGTGCTAGGGAACACCTGATTAGGTCCTGAGGATTTATCCACCTTTATGCGTTTCAAGACATCCAGCACTTCCTCCTCTGTGATATGAACTTTTTTCAAGGTGTCACCATCTATTTGCCCACATTCTATATCTTCCATGTCCTTCTCCACAGTAAATACTGATGCAAAATACTCGTTTCGTATTTCCCCCATCTCCCGCGGCTCCACACAAAGGCTGCCTTGTTGATCTTTGAGGAACACTATTCTCTCCCTAGTTACCCTTTTGTCCTTAATATATTTGTAAAAACCCTTTGGATTCTCCTTAATTCTATTTGCCAAAGCTATCTCATGTCTCCATTTTGCCCTCCTGATTTCCCTCTTAAGTATACTCCTACTGCCTTCATACTCTTCTAAGGATTCACCCGCTTTATCCTGTCTATACCTGACATACACCTCCTTTTTCTTAACCAGGCCCTCAATTTCTTTAATCATCCAGCATTCCCTATACCTACCAGTCTTTCCTTTCACCCTAACAGGAATATACTTTCTCTGG
>NC_057722.1:61739771-61787668 GCF_004010195.1 Chiloscyllium plagiosum
CATCCCTGAGCCATGTTTCTGTAATTGTTATGATATCCCAGACCTATGTTCCTAACTATGCCCTGAGTTCATCTGCCTTCCCTGTTAGGCCCCTTGCATTGAAATAAATGCAGTTTAATTTATTAGTCCTACCTTGTCCCTGCCTGCCCTGACTGTTTGACTCACTTCTGTTCTCAACTGTACCCGTCTCAGATTGATCTCTTTCCTCACTATTTCCCTGGGTCCCCCCCACCCCCAAACTTACTAGTTTAAATCCTCCCAAGCAGTTCTAGCAAATTTCCCTGCCAGTATATTAGTCCCCTTCTAATTTGGATGCAATCCATCCCTCTTGTATCCCAGAAGAGATTCCGATGATCCAAAAATGTGAATCCTTCTCCCATACACCAGCTCTTCAGCCATGCATTCATCTGCTCTATCCTCCTATTCCTACCCTCACTATCTCATAGCACTGGGAGTAATCCAGATATTACTACCCTTGAGGACCTCCTTTTTAAATTCCTGCCTAACTCTCTATGTTCTCCCTTCAGGTCCTGATACTGTGGGGCATCAGTGCTAACCACTGTACCACCCCAATGGGACTGTGGGTCTGAAATGGTTAATACTGAGTAGTTCATTAAGAACCGCCTACTCACAATGGAAATATCACATGGACTTTGGGCCGAAAAGCCCAGGAACTTGAAGGAGAGTGACCAAACCTTCAGGGATCTCCTGAAAATCTCTTCAACTCTGTCCATCATATCAATGTAATCTCTAACTGATGTGCAGTAAGCTATTAAATAAAAGCAAAATACTGGAAATCTGAACTAAAAACAGAAGTTATGCAGAATCTCAGCAGGTTTAGCAGCATCTATGGAGTGAGAAAAACAGAGATAGTGTCTGTAGTCCAATATGAATCTTCTTCAGAATTGAAACATGTGATAAGTCCCACAGGAATTTCCAGAAAGTATATTCAGAGAGTAGGGAAAATGTGAACTGTTGCAACTTCAATGAAGGTTAGGGAAAGTGGTCTCGATAAATGGAACATTGGATAGAAACATAGGAGTAAAAGGAATAGGAAGATAGGGTGAGGTAATGAGAGGCCAGAGGAGGTTCATGTGAATCATAACCTGTAGCATGGAACAAGTGGGCCAAATGGCCTGTTTTGAACTGAAGTGTGATGCATTTCAATGTCAATGTGTTTTCTTTGGTAGGTATCCAATGTCCAAGCCAGGGCAGCTCTCCTCACCTGGGCTCCACCTACAGGCCTCACCAACGGGGACAAACAGACAAACGGCCTACCATACACCTGTAACTATGAAGTGGCCTCTTCAGATAAGGGCAAGGACGGGAAGTACAAGATTATTTATAGGTGAGAAACCCCAGCATTGAGAAAACTAGACACATTACTGCCTTCGAAAAGCAATCTCCATTTCAGACACCAGTGTCAATGCCAAAACACTTCCAGGACAGGGGCAGCACAGGGTAAATTCAGAATAAAGCTAACCCTACACTGTCCCCATGAAATAGTCCCAGGACAGGTATAGCATGAGGGTAAATTCAGAGTAAAGCTAACCGTACACTGTCCCCATGAAATAGTCCCAGGACAGGGACAGCACAGGGTTGGAAACAGAGTAAATCTATAATGTCCCCATGGGACATTCCAGAGCAGATACAGTTGGGGTTCAAGAACTAGTTAATTGGATTCAAGTCAATGCACTGTGCTATTGCAATGGATCAGAGTGCATCGTGAAGACAGTGTTCAGCTGAGTTCTAATTAGTTTTGCTGACCATTCCTAGCTTGGCTTTTATTCTCTGGAATTTTCCACAATGGGTCTCAGACTGGTGAGAAGTTGGGAATTTGCGACAGCTTCCTGCCCAGAACCTCCTCGCTATCCTGGAGAATAACCGGGAACGTGATGAGTGGGTTATTGCATTTTTAGTTTTCCTGTTGCCAACACCTTGGGTCTGTTGTCCGAGTGCCCCACATGTTCAGAAGGATTTTGAAATCTTGGAGATGTTGTTGGAGGGAGAACGCCGAGAAAGATGCAAAATGATGAGGGACTTCAGTTCATGGAGAGAGACTGACGTAAGATGGGATCATGCTTCTTAGAGCCAAGACTATCGAGGGGAATGTGAAATTGATCATATCAAAGTCATGAGGTGATTTGATGGAGTAAGCGAGGAGTAAGCGAATGCATCAGAAAGACAGTTGGTAACAGAGAATGTGGATTTATGGTGATTGACAGACATGCCTGGGGTGGGAGTGGAACGGAGATTGGGGGAATGGTTTGTACACAATAGATTGTTAGGATTTGGAACATGCAGCCTGAGAAGCAGTGGAAGCACATTCAATGAAAACTCTCCATTGGGAGTTAGCTAAACACTTGAAGGACAACCGGTTGCTAGGCAGTAGAGACAGGACCCAGGGGAGGGGACTCATTGGTCAGTGTTTCCCAAGTAGAACATGCAATGGGCTGAATGACCTCATCACTTGATGTACGTTTCTCTTTCGATTGTAATCAGTTGGATTGCTCTGTTTTCAGTGGAGAAGATTTAGAATGCAGCCTGACTGATTTACAGCCAACAACAGATTATCACATCAGGTAAGCCTGTTTACACAGTCAACTCAATTGAGTGGCCACTTGATAGCCCAGGATTTGCATATTGTCAAAAAGAGAGATGTGTTACAAACAATTTTCCTCTGGTACTCACTACAAAAGTAAGAATGTCAAATTTCAATTCACCTCAACAGCTTCCACAATAGGAGATACGCACACTGATTGGTCGGTAGGTTGACTGTTAGCAATGGTTCTGTAACCGGGCACACTGATTGGTCGGTAGGTTGACTGTTATCAGTGGTTCTGTAATTGGGCACACTGATTGGTCGGTAGGTTGACTGTTAGCAATGGTTCTGTAACCGGGCAACACTTGGTGGTCAATCTTGAGAGCTATTTTAATGTAGTTTAAGATTGTCAGTTGAGTTTATAAAATATTTCTTTTATGCATGCTGCAAGTGTCATCTATACAGACGCAGACTTTTGCCCGAAACATCAATTCTCCTGCTCCTCGGATGCTGCCTGACCTGTTGTGCTTTTCCAGCACCACACTCGTGACTCTGATCCCCGGCAGCTGCAATCCTCACTTTCTCCTACACATACACAGGGGCCCATAACCTGCAAACTACATTATATATTCAAGCCTTACTCTTTACCTGGGAGTTTGGAGAGACTTTGGTTCCCAGTTGCATTCCCCTGGGCAGCACCTCAATCAATCAGTGTCACCTTTTAGCCTTGGGATGTTTTTCTTTGTCTTTTCATGGGATGTGGGTATTGAAGGTGAGTCCAGCCTTTGTTGCTTGTCCTTCGTTGCCCATGATCGACTTCAGGAGGCAGTTAGAGTCATCCCCCCTTGATGTGGGTCTGGAGTCATGAGTGTAGACCAGACCAGGTAAGGATGGCAGATGTCCATCGCTAAAGGACATTAGTGAATCAGATGGGTTTTTACAATGACTCATGATAGTTCCCACGCCATAAATACTAGGGCTAGCCTTCAATTCTAGATTTTAATTACCGAATTTAACTTCCTCCAGCTCGTGTGATGGGGTTTGAAGGCAGATCCCCAGAACTTTAGATCTGAAGCTTTAGAGCTTCAGGGTCAGAAGTGGTTTTATCACTGCACCACCATCATGGGCTGAATGTGCTTTAACTGCCCGGTTACAGAAGGAGGCCATTCAGCCTGTTCGATTTGATCCGGCTCTTGAGAAGAGAGGTTTAACAAATCCCACTCCACCCACTGCCCTCAAACCCATTTGCATGGGGCCCAGGACTTGCTTTCCCTTTAGATTCTCTCTCCTGAAAGACTTAATCGAATCTTCTTGCGCCTCACACTCAGGCAGAACATTCCGGATTCAAGCCAGTCAGTTGATGAAAAGCTCACTTCTCATGTTGCCTCAGACTTCCTCAGCCAATCTTTTTAATTGGAACCCCTTGAGAGATCCTTTGTTCCATTAACGGCACCATATAAATGCACCAGATGTGGGGAGATAAAGGAAACTGTGCCAACTGGGAATTTATCTTCCGAATCCCCTCGACCTGACCCTTACCCCAAATGGCTACAAGACAGGCCTCTCTCGGCCAGTGGTTTTCTGCACTTCACCTTACCATGCAACCTGTCACCTTTGCCTTGCCAGAGTTTCCACAATCTATAACTCGGTGAAAGGGTCGTACTCTGAGCCAGTCAGTTTCACCACTCAGAGCTGTGCACCAGACACACCATCACCACCGAAACTCTCCCATCGGACGAAAAGCACACTGACCATCCAGTGGAAGGTAAGAGGTGACGTTCTGAGCAAAAGGGCCATCGTGAATGAAAGCAGGCACTGGGATTAGTTTGTGATTGTTACAGGGACATTGGGAATGTGGAGAGCAGTGGGATTAGTTTGTGATTGATACAGGGACATTGGGAATGTGGGGAGCAGTGGGATTAGTTTGTGATTGATACAGGGACATTGGGAATGTGGGGAGCACTGGGATTAGTATGTGATTGATACAGGGACATTGGGAATGTGGGGAGCATTGGGATTAGTTTGTGATTGATATAGGGACATTGGGAATGTGGGGAGCACTGGGATTAGTTTGTGATTGATACAGGGACGTTGGGAATGTGGGGAGCAGTGGGATTAGTTTGTGATTGATACAGGGACATTGGGAATGTGGGGAGCAGTGGGATTAGTTTGTGATTGATACAGGGTCATCAGGAATGAGGGGAGCAGTGGGATCAATTTGCGATTGAAAGAGCGACATCAGGAATGATCGGGCATTGATCCAGTGATTTTGCGGAATGAACAGAGCAGTGGAATTACTTGAGGATTGAGTTAGGATGAGAAAAGGGTGCAATGGAATTGACACAGGGCTCAAAAATGATCAGTCAGCTTAGTTTAGCTTTACTCCAACAATGAGCCAGTACCAGAATGATAGGCCAAGTGGTTTCTTTCTCTCTCTCTATCATGTCAGCTTGCACAGGTGTAAGACAAGATCTAACACTAATCGATTGTAAATCTCATCTTTTGTGTTTAAATTGTCTCTCAGGCACCTGTGGACAATGGATCAAAGATCACCAGCTACCTTCTCGAATGGGATGAGGTTTGTATTAATGTATTGGTCAAACTGCCGGGGTAGTTCAACTTCATTTCTCAAGGTTTCCTGTCGAAATCCAGAATGCCTTTTATCGAGAAATTGTATTGAAGTAGAAATGTGCTCAAGCAAGAAACATGTCTTGACTTAATAAATCAGCTCATAATCTCAGCAATCGATATCTTATTGGGGATTAAATTGCTGAATAAACTGTGCCTTTGGGATCGGAGGATCAGCGCTGTTCTTCCATTCCCTGAGAGAGTCAGATGTTTCTTTTTGTGTGACAAAACGATTATTCACGATTCTCCTTCATCAAGAAAGTAGGTACTTTTCAGCAGACAGAGCTGGAGGTGTTGTCTATTTGCGTGGATCCATGGCACAGTCACTCATGAGTGTAGACACCTGACCCAGAGTCAATCCTCACTGCTATTTCTTCATCACTAAGTAAGCCACATAACCAGGGTTTGAAACAGTTCATTCTCAGGATGTGGGTGACGTTGGCTTGGCCAGGATTTGTTGCCCCTCCCTTTGAGAAGGTGATGGTGAGATGCCTTCTTGCATTCCATGTCGGGAGACATACAATTCCGTTAGGGAGGAAGCTCAGTGATATTGAAGGAACAGTGATATATTTCCAAGTCAGGATAGTGGGTGACTTAGAGAGATGGCATTCCCATGTATCTGCTGCCCTCGTCCTTCTAGATGGTAGACTTTATTGATATGAAAGGTGCTGTCAAAGGGAGCTTGGTGAGTTGCTGCAATGCATCTTGTCAGTGGTACATACTGCGCCACAATGCTTCAACAGGGGAAGGGAGTGAATATTGAGTAGTGTGGAAATTGCCCCTATCCATCTCGGGCATTTGGGAGGCAAGTCTCACATGATCTGTCAGACTATTGATTTTAACGGTTTCTCTCCCTTCCTTGTGCTTAGGGGAAACGGAATAACAGATTTCGGGAGTGTTACTTTGGTAACCAGCGGCATTACAAACTAACCAAACTCTTACCAGCCATTGGTTACACCTTTCGGTTAGCAGCATGCAACGATATCGGCACCAGGTAAGTGAAATGGATGGGGCATTCTTGTGGCAAGCCATTTTCCTCCAGTTTTACCGATGGGGCTAGTTGTGGAATGTTGCTGTGTATCATTAGAGTCACCAGGTGTAACCAGTCCCATGGCTAAGGCAGCCACAGGAACATGGCAACTTGTTCTTGGATTGAGTGACATTGTTGATTCGGGTAATTGTTGCTCTGGAGTGGGGGTGGGTGGGTTGCTTGAGAAGGTGGTGTTCCTTTGGCTGCAGGACAATGCACTGAGCGGGTCAGTGCGTTAGAAATTCGATTAAAAATCAATGCAAGTCACAAATGAGCTCAGCCCAGATTAGGATGGCAGGCTACTTTGCTCAAAGGGTGGTGTGGCTGAACCAGTCGGGTATTTGTGACAATCCGACAGCTTGGTCACCATTTTCTCTCAACCCAATCCACAGGCAGAACTAGGAGCTTCAGTAAAACAGGGCCACCAATCATAGCAACAGGAAATTCAGCAGAAACATCTATATCCCGAGTGCAGTGGGAAAGTGGAACTCGCTAACACAGGAATGGCTGAGATAAATTCGACAGACACAGTTTAGGCAAGGCTGGATAAACCTATGCGGGGCAAGGGCACAGAGGATAGAGTGAGAGGGACAAGTGAGGAGTGTGCTGAGTCAGAGAGACGTACAGCCTTTGTCCAAATCGTCCATGCTGACCAGATATCCTAACCTAATCTAGTCCCATTTGCCAGCACTTGACCCATACCCCTCCAAACCCTTCCTATTCATATACCCATCCAGATGTCTTTTAAATGTTGCAATTGTACCAGCCTCCACCACTTCTTCTGGCAGCTCATTTAATACACGCACCACCCTCTGTGTGAAAAAGTTGCCCCGTTGGTCCCTTTTAAATCTTCCCCCTCTCACCCTAACCCTATGTCCTCTAGTTCTGGACTCCCCCAACCTGGGAAAAGACCTTGTCTATTTACCCTAACCATGCCCATTGTGATTTATAAACCTCAGCCTCTGATGTTCAAGGAGGCTCGTGTGAAGCAGAAACACCAGTTTGGATCACTTGGGCTGAATGGTCTGTTTGTGTGCGGTAAGTTTATTATGTCACTGAACACTGATGAATGAATGGACATCTAAACCCATGTGGATCCAAGTTTTTTATAAGTTCTATTCTGTAAAGGTTAGAGGCATAATCCTAGTGATACCTTGGTCTAGCTGCTAAACATCAGGCCTATGGAAATCAAAAAGCACACACAAGCAAGTAAGAATTTATTGATAGATAGAATCCCTACAGTGTGGAAACAGGCTGTTTGGCCCAACAGGTCCACATCGACTCTCTGAAAAGTAACCCAGCCAGACCCATTCCCCTACCCTATTACTCCTAACAAATGCACCTAACCAACACATCCCTGAGCACTCTGGGCAATTTAGCATGGTCAATTCACCCTAACCGGCAGATCTTTGGACTGTGGAAGGAAATCGGAGGACCCGGAGAAAATGCACGCAGACACAGGGAGCATGTGCACACTCCGCACAGCCTGAGGCTGGAATTGAACTGTGAGGCAGCTAACCACTGTGTAGCTCCAAAGTCCCCATTAGTTGGGCATGACTTTCCCATACCAATTTGTTTTGGCTGTCCTTCATTAACCTTTGCTTTTAACACAAATGCCGAGGGTTTTGTGGACCTGGATTGGCAGAATTCACAGGATGGACATAGCACAGTCAAGACATGCTCACTCACCATTTCCTCCTCTAAGGACACGGACCAATGGGATTGATTTTACCACCACTGTACGGACATCTGAAACTGAGAAGAGAATTCCACAAACTAACACACACACAGAGACTAACACACACACATTATGGAAAGTTGCAGTTGCCTTGAGGTAATAACTGATTTTATGCCTTTGCCCACTCCCCACACCTGCTGTTATTTGAATGTTCACTTTTTATCCCTAACCCTTTGCTCTCCTCACTGTTGGTATCCTGATAATTTTTTTTTTATTAATGACTTAGATGAGGGAGTCGAAGGGTGGGTCAGTAAATTTGCAGATGATACGAAGATAGGTGGAGTTGTGGACAGTGAGGAGGGCTGTTGTCGGCAGCGTTCTATGTTCTCTGTTCTATAATCAAATGTTACAATTATTCATTCCGTTTTCTTTTGTCTCACTTCTGTCTTCTTACATCTCTTTCTGCATTTTTATATTCTTCTCATCCTCATTGTCTCCCTATAATACTCTTATCTTCCTGTCTGGCTTTTCTGCCTCTATCACATTCTTATCGTCTCCCTTTCTCTTTCTTTCCTTCACTCTCCATATATTTTATCTGTCTGGTCCAATTTCTCTCTCTCTATCATGCTATCTACCCATCTCTTGCTCATCCTCTTTTGTCTTCCTCTCTCCCTGTCTTTCCTCTACCTCCCCTTTCCCTCCTTCCTTCTCACCCTATCTTTCTTTCTCTCTCACCCTCTGTCTTTGTCCTCATTTCTCTCCTGCTTTCTCCCTTCTCACTCTCTTGCCGTCACTCTGTGTCACTCACTCCTTTCTTTTTCTCATTTTTTCCCCCTTCTTTGTCTCTCTCTTTACCCCACGCATTTGATCTCCCCCACCCTCTATCTGCTGCCTACAGTGGCTTCAGCCAGGAAGTGGTCTGTTACACTGCGGGGAACGTGCCACAGCCTCCTGCAGCCCCTCGGTTGGTGCGTGCAGGGGTCACATGGGTGACGTTACAGTGGAACCGTCCAGATGGTTCGTCAGCGGAAGAGCACATCACCTACATGCTGGAGATGGAGGAAGAGAGCTCGGTAAGTGACTGCCTGGAGCTCAACACTAACCCAGAGAACAGCAAAACAGGAGCAGAATGAGGCCACTCAGCCCCTCTAGCCTTTTCAACCAGCCAGTTAAGATCATTGCTGATTTTGTACTCAACTCCATTGGTCCTATAAACCTTACCCAATAGATATATCTCAATTGCGGTTGACTTGGTTATTCAGTTGACAGCGAGACTCAACAAACCAACTTCCAGAGGAAGAGAGTTTAAGCTACTCACTATCCATGTTGTGAAGAAATGCTTCCTGAGATTGTCCCTGAACCACCTTTGAAGGATTCGCTCCCTCATTGTATACTCCAATGCACAGCCCCTCCATGCCACCACCAATATATACAGTGTACCAGGGCAAATACTTTCTCTCTATCTACCCGATTGAACCCTTTGGTTATTTTTCAACATCTCAAGCTGGAGCATATCTAAGACCAGAGTTTGAAATCTCGCCTTATGAATTAATCCCTTGAGCCCCAGTCAGCAGTTACCCGTTTGGATGGATATGAAGAGAAATTTCTTCACTCAGAGGGTGATGAAGCTTTGGAATTCTCTGTCCCAGAGGGTAATAGATACTTTCTCGTTGAATAGATTTTTAAGTCTGGGTTAAATAGATTTTTAGTTTCTTGGGGAATTGAGCAGGTGGGAAAGTGGAGATGAAGTCTGAATCAATCTTGATCATATTGAATGTCAGTGCAACCTTAAATAGGCCATATCATCCACCCCTGCTCCAATTTCTTATTTGCTTGTCTTATGAACTTGGATAAATATGTTCCAAGTCTTGGTATCTGATCTTGGAAAAAAGATGTGAATACCTCTTAACAAAGTCTTGCACTATTCATGAGCTGATGCTCACATGACAACTATCCAAACTCACTCCTCATTCTCTGATCTCATTAAGGCACTCCCACTTCTGATCCTGCAACACATCAAAGTTAGAATGCTCATTATTGTTTTGCAATCAATCCACATCCCCATGCTTCGATTCGATTCCCTACAGTATGAAAGCAGTCCCGTTGATCCAAAAAATCCACGCCAACCCTCCGAAGAGTAACCCACCCAGGCCCATCCCCCTACCCTATATTTACCCCTGACTAACGCACCTAACACTTTGGGCAATTTAGCTTGGCTAATTCACCTAACCTGCATATCTTTGGACTTTGGGAGGAAACCGGAGGAAACTCACGCAGACACGGGGAGAATGAGCAAACTCCACACAGACAGTTGCCCCAGGTGGGAATTGAATCCGGGTCCCTGGTGCTGTGAGGCAGCAGTGCTAACCACTGAGCCACTGTGCCAACCCCTTTTTTATCATTTTTTGAGTGAAGATAGCTCTCTGTCTCTGTCATCTCCTCTAGCTCCACACCCGTCTGGGATCTCTGACTGCTCTCTAATTCTGGTTTGCAGATCCCCAGTGAAAACATCTCAATCATTCGTGTCTATGCATTCACCTACCTGAGCCCTGTGCTCTGTAATTCCCTCCCTAAACCTCTCCATGTCTGTCTTCTCCATGAGTCCGACATTTTTCATCACCTATCCTAATTTTACCTCTTGTGGTTCAATCACAGATTTTGTTTGATTAAACAATAGGTTGTTTTACTAAATTAAACTAGTGCAAGGAAAAAAAAGACATGTTTAATCAAAATGTTTCATCCTGCACTCTTGTCAGTCATCATCCCATGGTGCAATCTCCATGGCAACAATCTCCAATGATCAGAGTCCAGTTGCTAACCAATCAGCATGCTATGTTCATACAGTATAAAGATATTTGCATTGGTATTGTTAAAAATTATCCTGATGATTGCAAGATGGAAAGCTTTGACTAAGTACATTATTTCAACAATATTCAAGTTCTGTGTTACTGAACCTCTATTAAATTAAATCTAAATGCAAATTGTTGCTGTTGTTACAGACTGGTGGCTTTGAGTCGATGTATACGGGTGAGGAAGTGACCAGCACTGTGAAGTCTCTTACGAGAAGCACACAATACAAGTTCAGGGTGAGCTGCTTGCCTTATTGAGGTGAAGCCTTGCTTTCTAGGCCGGAGTTCCTTACTCCAAAAGTGAGCTGTGGTGGTTCAGTGTATGTCAGTGCCACCTCAGTGCTAAAAGGTTGGATGTCAAAGTCCCACTCCTACAATGTGGACCAAAACTGCAGTTTGCAGTATTAATGCCTCAGTACTGACTCTAAAGTGAGGCCTTGCCTGCTTAGGGGGGGTGTGAAGGATCCCGTGTCCACAGTTTTGAAGAAGAACAGTGACATTCCCACCATGTCCAGTCAAAAGTTTGTTCATCGTGTCCTTATCACATAGATGTTTGGGAATCTTGCTGTAAATGTAATTTGTTAGCCACATTTTCTACATTTATTGCCCATTCCTACTTGACGATGAGAAGATGGTGATTTTTGTATTTAATTCATTCATGGAATGAGGATGTCACTGGCTAGGCCAACATTTACTGTCCAGAGGGCAGCTCAGAGTCAACCATATTGCTGTGGGTCTGGAGTCGCATGTAGGCCAGACCAGGTAAGGGTGGCAGTTCCCTTCCCTAAAGAACATGAACGGAATGGGTTTTTTTGTCTCAACAATCAACAACAGATTCCCGCTCATCATTAGACTCTTAATTCCAGATTTTTATTGAATTCAAATTCCACCATCTACTGTGGCAGGTCCCCAGGATGTTATCTGAGTCTCTGGATTAGTAGCTCAGCAATAATACCACTAAACCATTGCTTCCCTGAATACATGGACTGCAGCAATTCACAAAAGTGGATCATCACCACCTGTCAGGGCAATTAGGGATGTGTGACATCAAAAACATTCTGTAAATAATCCACAGTAAGGGATCTACACCACAAAACATACTTCATTGGCAGTGGAGTACATTGGGTCTTCCCTCAGTTCTCTCTCCCTCCGTCAGCATTTCCTGATTTTCCATCGTGCGTCTGAGATGAATGAAGCTAGTTAAAATCACCTCTGAAATATCTTTTTAAAAAATCCTCCTTGGTTTCCTATGCTGATCTCTGCCCCTCTTCATGAGTGACCTAATCAAGGCAGTCAGGCTGGTAAATTGTTTATTTTTTAAAAAGTAATATCCATTTGTGGCTAGGCCAACATTGATTTCCCATCCTTGTAGCTCTGGAGAAGGTGGTGGTGAACTGCATTCTTGAACCTGTGTGTTGTATGTAGACAGATCTACAATGTCTTTGGGAGGGAATTCCAGGATTTTGACCCAGCGAAACTGAAGGAATGGGAATATACTTCCATGTCAGGATGGTGATTCATTTCAAGGGGAACATGCCATGGTGGTGCTCCATGAATCTGCTACCCTTAGCCTTCTAGATAGTTATGGTCATGCGTTTAGAAGGTGCTATCTAAGATGCCTTGGTGATTTTGTGCACTGTATCCTGTAGATGGTACCCACTGCTGCAACTGTGCATCAGTGGCGGAGGGAGTAAATGCTTGCGGGTGGGGTATGCTCTGCAAGCCTAGGGGCCCAGTGAGCATTTTCCCTGCAGCAGTCACTGCCACCTGGTGGCACTACTGAGCACAAAAACAGTCGGCCTCGGATTGGCCAGGAGCTCACAATAAGCGAGACTTCCACTCTCAAGGTCTTGATTTCTGGGGAACGCTGTCTGGTGGCCTCCCTGCTCCCTGATGGAGGTGTGGTTCAAAAGAGGCAACAGCTATTGTGTCAGCAGGCAAGACCCCCAACATCTCAACAAGTTACCGTCCCTCGAACAAAAACAGAAATTGTTGGGAAAATTCAGCAGGTCTGACAGCATCTGTGGAGAGAAAGCTGAGTTAATGTTTCAAATCCAGTGACCCTTCCTCCGAACTGATTGTAGCTGGAGAAAGATTGGTATACAGAGAAACCTCGATTATCCGAATGAGATGGGCGGGCACCATTTCTTTCGGATGATTGATTATTCGGTTAATTAATTTCCTCTGGGGCTCAGAGTTTTCTGTGAGGTCAGCTCCCCATTCAGGAGACTAGGCAAAAGCACACTGCGCGGGAGCCCCCACCTCCTGCCCCCCCAACGCCGTCAACCCACCCCACCCCCAAACCGCATCCTCCCCCCAATCCCATCAACCCTGACTGCCCCCGCCCCATCCCCATACCCCGTCCTCCCCCAAACACGTCCACAACCCCCTCCGTGCCCCCAAACCCTAAAGTGTTGGGGGAGAGAGAGGGCGGGAGATCAGTCATTTAGAGATAGTGCCTGGACTGTCCAGGACTGTTCTCGGCAGCATTTCACTGAGCCGAGTTCATTTTTAATCATTGTACCTGTAAACAAAAGACATGGTCAGGATTGAAACAGCTCTTTGACGTAATGTTTCTATCGGGACCTTGAGATCTCCCTTGGATAATCCGATATTCGGATAATTGATATTTGGATAATCGAGGTTCCACTGTATATGCTAAAGATGTGGTAGAGGGTGGGGAGAGGAGATAAAGAGTGACTATAAGTGAAGATGGAGCCCAGATAGAGAGCAAAACAGATGGGCAGACAAAGAAATGGATAACAGTCAGCCTGGGAGAATCAATAGCTGCTAATGAGGACCATTAGCGGCTGACAGTGGGAACATTGTGATAGCAGCCCATGTGATGACAAGGTCTGGTGTGTGGAAGTTGGAGTAAAACATTGGCAAAAGTGCTCAGGCCCTAAATTTATTGCACTCAGATTGAATCCTGAAGGCTACCAGGTCCCCAAGTGGAAAATGAGATGCTGTTCTTCCATCTTGTGCTGAGTTTCACTGGAGCACTGCAGCAAGTCTGAGACCCTGAGACAGAGATGTTGGCCAGAGAACACAGTGGTGTGTTGAAATGGCAGGCAACCAGAAGCTCAGGGTCTCAGGGTTCACCCCTCAACTCTTATTTCTCAAATAGATGCTGCCTGACCTACTGAGCATTTGCAGCATTTCTCGCTTTTGAAATCTTTAAGAGGCTCCAAATTGTTTTAGTCTGTCACCGTTTCCTCCTTGTGGATGGAAACGCAGCTCTCTGTCTTGGGCGTGTATAACAAAAGTGACGTATGTGTTTGTTTCTTCCCCCAGCTGATAGCTTCCAACACAGAGGGCAGCAGCAGTCCCAGTGAAGTGCTCGTGTGTATCACCAACCCAGACCAACCAGGGCCTCCATCCACACCCTACGTCATTGGCCCACCGCTCTCTCACAGCCTTCACCTCAAGTGGGGTGTGTATATCCTTCCCCATCTGGTCTTCTCCTCTGCTGCTTGGATTGTCGAGTAACTTAAATATCCGTGCAGTGCCTGGTTAGAATCGTTTGGGCGCGATGGAGGCCATTCAGTCCATCGCTCTGAAATTGAGCATTCCAATGAGTCCTGCTTCTTCCTTCCATTCCGTGTAGATTTGCAAATTGTTTCCTTTTGACTACTTATCCAGTTCCCCCTTTGGAAGTTCCAACTGAATCTGCTTAGCTTGTCCAAGCAGAGTGTTTCAGATCACAACTCACTGAGTAAAAAGTCATATCCAACCCCCCACCCCTGTCATATTGACTTCTGGTCCGGTAATGCCTCCCTTTCAACATTCTTATCTTGGTTTTCAAATCCAGCCTTGACCTTGACCTCTCTGAGACCTTCTCTGGACTTTTAGCTTCCAAAATGACTGCACTCCCCCCATTCTGGCCTCTTGCACCTCCCACATATTAATCACTGGAGCATTGCTGGTCATGCAGTCAGCTGCCAAGGCCTGTTCCTTCCCTGAAACTTAAAATCTACCTCTTTGACCAAGCTTTTAAGTTGCCTCTCCCTAATCTGTCCTTCCACTTCTCGTTGTCAGATTTATTTGAATTATGCTCTCATGAATGCTTTACTAATATATCTGTCAAGCCAGGTTTTATCTAACATAGACTCCTTCAATGATTACAGACCCTCCAGAAGACAATGGCGGATCAGAAATTCTGAAGTACCTGCTAGAGATTTCTGAGGGCAGCTCCGAGGGTGAGTTAAAATGTAACCTTTAATTTTCCTCTCATCTCCTTTCCCAGCAGCATTGCAGCAAGCCCTGGAGAGTAAATACTATAATAAATGGTGGTCTTTGTGGGAACATGTCCATGTATGAACCTCGTAGATCCCTCGACCCAGAAGCAGAGTTTTCAAGGACATCCCATCATTCCCAAATACAATGTATCAGGAAAATCCTGTCATTCCCAGATACAGTATGTTAGGAACATCCCATCATTCCCAGATATAGTGTATCAGAAAAATCCTGTCGTTCCCAGATATGGTGTGTCAGGCTTTATGTCCCATCATCCCAGATACAGCATGCTAGGGCCATGGACGTGATCTGGACTCAGCCATTTCAGATTGAAATGAAGGGGAATGTCTTCACTTAACCCTGTGGGTGCTGTGATGGAGAACGTTCCAGAACGAGATTGATGGTATTTTGGGTGAGAAGGAAATGGAGGGATATGAGATAAGGAAGAGGAGTCAAAGCAAAAGGTTGGCTATGATCTTATTGGGTGGAAGGGTAGGTTTCAGGATGTGAATAGAATACTCCTATTGCCATTTCTTGTGTTCTTATGTCACTCCTTCCTCCAAATCCCTTTACTTGTAAGTAAGGCACATCGGGATGATCCAGCATGACATTCCCAAGTACAGGATATTGGGTTTGTCCAGTCCCATATCCCATTATTCCCAAATACAGGATTATAGAGGAACCAGGTTCATACACCAATGTTGCTAGCTGAAGATTTGGACGCTAAAAGCAGCCTGGTAGTGAGATATGGGGATCCTCACAGAACGTTATGACTAACTATGGTCTCTATAACATGTTATGGTGCTGTGAAAGTTTAGCCTGTACGTATGATTGCTGCAGTGAGATGCAATGACTTATAGCCCTCTATGTTGCAATGAAATCTGAGTGGGGATGCGAAGAGGCTGAGCTTTCTCCTTTCACTGTATCCTCTGCAGGAAGCCAGTGGGAGGTGGTGTACAGCGGATCACTCAATGAGACTGTCTGCCAACAACTGAAGCCAGGCACTTTATACAGGTTCAGAGCCTGCTGTATCAGCACTGGGGGACACAGTCAGGTACAGCAACAACAAATTGTATTTAAACAACAACTATAATGTGGGAAAGACATCCCAAGGCATTTCAGAGCATTACCAAATAAAATTTAAGATCAAGAAGATTTCAACCCAGTGATAGCATCGGGTGGCAGGATCCCCAGTCTCCTGCCCAGGATCCCAGTGGCCACCTTTTTAACTCTGGGGGCTGTCTTTGTTACTTTAAAGTGAACCTTTCTCCCCACCTTAGGAATCGGTTCAGCCAGTCAGCTGGCTGGCAAGCTCAGTGAGTCCCTACAGCAGCACTGGGACACCAAGCCATCCCTACAGCGAGGAGCCTGGACACAGAGATAAGTCCAGGATATCGCCGAGGCCCAGTCAGAGCGATGGGGATAGTATCACCATATAGTATATGTGGAGGAGAGTGGGAGGAGGTCCATAATAGTCCATTAAGGATCGCAATAGGCCAAGGCTTCGAGTCATAGAGATGTACAGCATGAAAGCAGACCCTTTGGTCCAACTCATCCATGCCAACCAGATATCCTAAATTAATTTAATCCCATTTGCCAGTACTTGGCCTATATCCCTCTAAACCCTTTATATTCATATACCCATCCAAATGTGTTTTAAATGCTGTAATTGTACCAGTCTCCCCCACTTCCTCTGGCAGCTCATTTCATACATGCTCCACTCTCTGCGTGAAAAAGCTGTCCCTTAGGTCCCTTTTATATCTTTCCCCTTCTATTTAAACCTATGCCCTCTACATCTGGACTCCCCCACCCCAGGGAAAGACCTTGTCTATTTATCCTATTCATGTCCCCCATGGCTTTTTAAACCTCTATGAGGAGACCCCTCAGCCGTGGGACATAGAGTCATAGAGTCCTACATTTGGAGACAGGCCCTTTGGCTCAAACTGGTCCGTGCCGACCAAAATGCCCACTCAAGCTAACCCCATTTCCCTGCACTTAGCCCATATCCTTTTAAACCGTTCCTGACCATGTATTTGTCCCACTGCCTTTTAAATGTTGTTAATATGTTGTTAGCATCTGCTGCCATCTTCACATACAGGAAGATTTCAGAGAAGTGAAGCTTGGGCAGGTAGGTGATGGGAAGACTTCCAACAATTTATACAGTAAATACCATTGATACAGCAAATGGCTCAACCCTTAGCAGCGTCAACACACAGAGAGATCTAGATATGCAGGTCTACCGTTCCCTGATCATGGCAACACAAGGTGGTCAAGAAAGGGAATGTGACATGTTTGCCTTCATCAGTCAGGGCACAGTGTACAAAGATCGTCAATTTGTGTCACAGCTGTATCTAACTTTAGTTAGGCCACATTTGGAATATTGTGTAGAGTTCTGGTCATACCACCACCAGTAGGATGTGGAGGTTTTGGAGAGGGTACAGAAATGTTGCCTGTTTGGAGATATTACCTAGGAGGAGAGATTGAACAAACGTGGTTTGTCTTCATTTACATGTCGGAGGCTGAGAGGCAACCTGGGAGAAATTTTCAGAATTATGAGAGGCATGGATAGAATGAATAGTTGGAATTTTTTTTCCCAGAGTAGAAGTGTCAATTACTCGAGGTCATAAGTTTAAGGAAAAAGGGGTAAGTTTAAAGGAGATGTGAGAGCAGGTTTGTTTTTTGTGGACGACCTGGAATGCACTGCCAGAGGAGGTGATTGAATTAGTTACAATAGCAATGTTGAAGAGGCCTCGTGACAAATATATGAATTGGCAGGGAATAGGGATACAGATTGCACAGAAAGGTTTTTAGTTCAGTGTCGGCGCAGGTTTGGGGGGGGGGCTGCGAAGGCCTTATTCCTGTGCTGTCCAATGCTTCCTTGTTCTTTGTTCACAACCAGCTTCCTTTGTGCGAGCTTTGTGGAGACATTTGTGCCCCCCCCCCTTTCCTGTTGATTCCAGTTTTGCTAGGGCTCCATATCAAGGGCTGGTCGCTGTCATCTCCCTTCTGGATGTGATGTCAGAAAGGACCAGCGTAGACGAGTACAGATATCACTGAGGATTGTAAGGCTTGAGGAGGGTCATGAGTTGAGGAAAAAGCCATGGAGGAACTTGAAAATAGGGGTGAGTCTTTAAACTCAAGAGGTCGCTTATCTGGAAGCTGATGTATGTCAGCAAGCACAGTGTATGAAAGGTAAAGGGGTAGAATATGGAAGCTGATAGTGGATTTTAAATGACCACAAGTGGAGAACGTGGAAGGCTGTGCAGAGGGGAACTAGGATAGTCCAGCCCATCGGTAACAGAGATTACCTGAGACAGAAGTGAAGGGGGTTTTCATCATGTCAGAATGAATCTCAGGACCAACGGTAACATCAGGGCTGTGAAGAGATTGGATTAATGTCAGCTGGAGCCTGTAGATTAGGAGCAGGGTGCCAAAACAATCGCTTCAGTTTTCTCAATATTTTATTACAGTAGAAAAGTAGGTATCCAGATGGTTAAGTGATGCCCAGAACGATAAGCAGATAGGTAGATGAACAGCCAGCCAGATCATAGCATTCACTGCCCTCCTCATTTAAACATCTTCTGAACTGAAATTCTGCAGAACTGTCCCAAAAGCCCTTGAAATCTATGTTTAGGGGAGTTTTTTTTAAATAAAGCGAAGAAAAAAATATACCCAAGCGATGAGTTCAAGAGAGTTTGACATTTGAGTAAAGGTGTTCAGTCCAGAACGAAGTGATCTGACACCGTTCTGTCTCTCAGTTAGATTCTTTCTAGAGTTTTGCTCCAAGGTGACTCTGTTTCTTATCTGCTGTAGTGTTCGGAGAGTCTGTCTGTTCGCACACAGTGTGTCGCACCCGGCCAGTGTCAACCACCAAGGCTTGTCGGCAAACCAAAACACAAAGAGTTTCAGATGCAGTGGGGTAAGTGTCACAGTTCTCGGATATTGTCACAGTCAGTATCTACTAAGTAACTAAATGAGAAGATCTGGTTAAGAAAAGATGGATTTTTGCAGTATCCTGAATGCATCTCTCAGAAGCATTCACATTGGAAGAAACAAAAGTCTACCATCATTAATTAATAATCGTCCATCCAGCTCTCCCTAGCTTCCTGTCCTTTCTGGATATCATATACTCTTCAATATTCAGGTCCAAATCTGTCATCTTTCAGCCATGTCTCTGAAAGATTGTATTTATTTCTATTTGTGCTATCAGTCCATCTGTTTTGGTTTGAATTACATGTGCATTCAGCTACAGAGCCTCTGGGTTTGTCCTTTAATTATTTATGAAACCTCCAGCCTATCTGTAGATTTCCTCTTAGATTTGTATTCTCTATCAATTCCTGTCAGAGTGTGTTTATCATTTCCCAGATAAATACATTTCTTTCTTGCCTTGTCTCCAGTTTTTGATTTATGACATCCTGTTCAATTTACTTCCTTTCCTCCACTATTTAGTTCAAAATCCTCTCAACTTCCCCAGTTCATGAGGACATCAGCCTCCAGTCTATGTATACCATCCTAATGGTATAGCCTTCACTTTCTCCAGTAGTGCTGCCTGTGCCCCATGAACCTGTACCTACTTCAACCACATCAGTCTCTGAGTCATCTATTCATTTGTCTGATCATGTTTACTCTAGGCCAAGTTGGACATCTCTCAGGTAATAATCCAGACAGTGTTACCTTTGAGGTTCTCAATAATTTGATGCCTGGCTTTTCACAATGACTATGCAGAACCTTGCTCTTTCTCTCTTGTCTATGTTGTTGGTATCTCCATGGACCACAATGACTCTAAGTTTCCTTCTAACTCTATGCAGATGTTCCGACCACAGGTGCTGGCCAGGAAACTCAACCCTGTGGATTTTTGCTCTTGGCTACAGAGAATGGTTTTGATTCCTTTCTGCTCTCACTATATTGTTCCATACTACCACTCCGTTCCTTTTAGCTCCCCTCAACATGAATGCCTTTCTGTACCTCATGTCAGTGTCTACAGCCCTCACTCTCATCCAGACAAAAGCTGAGGGAACCTCAGACCTGGTGGATAATTGCCTCCTATACTCCTGCCCTCTGGATGTCCTTACTTTCTGCACTCACAGTCACACCTTACTTGTGAACCAAAATGGAAAATTCTATTGTCACACTGGGGTGTTGCTGTAGAAATCAAGGCCCACTATTCGCAGGGCTGACACAAATGTGAAAAGATTTTTTTTATCAAACTATCCAAAATCTCTGCCTGACTGACAAACCCAGGCTAAAAAAAAATTGATTAAGTCTCCATAATTAACAAGAAAGCAGTTATTTATCCTAAGCAGTGCTTTTTTAACCAATGGCAGAAAAGAAACAATAATTTTAACTCATAGCTCTCTATCGCTGAAACACTACCTCTTTAAAAACATTCCCATTACCATAGAAGCAGATATACTGAGAGGCAAGTTAAGGCAAAAATATTAATGGCAGGAAGGAACAAAAATATAAGCAATGAAACAATTCTTTCAGGTTGGTTCCTTTAATTGCATTGAAGAGACACAAGGTTCTGGATACTCTGATTCTCAGTCTCTCATTCACTGTTTGCAGATTTATCCTTTCAGTTTCTCTGAAGGGGTTTTCCATCTTGACGGAAAATTGCAGAGAGAGAGGGAGAGACAGAGCAGTTCGCTGCTTGGTATTTCTCTTACTTTTTGCACTTACAGGAGAGAGACAGAGAGAGAAAGGGTGAGGGCTTTAAACGCTTCCTCTTTCAGATCTACCTGTTGTCTTGCTCAAATGCAAAGCTTCAGCCGTTCACTCAGGAACCAATCAAGACATTGTGGATATGCCCTGAATGCGCACAACTGCTCCTGGATGAGAAACCCATCAGAAGTGTCTGTCACGAAACAAAACTGGTCTGCCCACACACCCAGGGAATTGAGGTATCTGACACCCTCCCCCACTGCTTTAGTAAACCTGAAGTAGTCTCGGGTGGTTGAGAGTAGCCACCTTTTTGGTCAAAGTCCAAGCATCTTGTTAAGTAAACAGAAAGGTGTGAGGAGCACACTAGTCCCAGGTTCATCTCCATATACCTCTGGAGCAAGTAGGGCTTGAATCCAGGCCTCCCAGTTTATTGGTAGGGACAGTACTCCTGTGTCACAAGAGAACATCTTTTTTTGTTTTGACCAAGTCATGATGACACCATCACAGCAGGCAATGCTTATTGCACTCAATCAAGTATTAACCTTTTCAGACCTATATATAACACTTTGGCATATAACACACCTGATTGAGCTCTTCGGGAAGTTTCATTAAATGGGTCATCTCAATGACAACTAGGGAAGAGCAATAATGCCAAATTAAACAGCAACACCCACATCCTGTGAATAATTTTATAAAAGATGATGCTATACAAATGCAAGTTGGATTCTCCTTGTTACACCTGGGCGGCAGTGATAATCACTTCAGGGGTTCGCTCACTAAGCTGCCACGGCCTGCCGGCTAGTTCCCATGTTGACCCGTTATGGTGGGCATGTGATAGAGCATCCCTGCAGATCACAAGAGATCCTGCTTTAAACGTGCAGGCATGCAGTTTTAACCAGAGAATGGTACGGGAAACAAAAGAATCCAGAAAATCCTTCTCCGACTCCTCAGCAACAATTTGCATTTAGGTAGCACTTTTATTGTGATCAAGCATCTCAAGGTTTTTATTAGGAATTTTATCAAATGTAATTTGATTCTTAAAAGTTGTGCACAGAGATAGTAGGACAGGTGACAAAAACACAGGTATCTTCATAAAAAGACATGATACCTGGTTTCACATTCCCAATGACTGCACCAGTTTTGCTGTGGTCAGGAACTGATCCAGTTTTATTTTTGAAGGGTTGCAGTTAACTGGGTTCATAGACCAATATCTCTCTGGGAACAGAAAAGTCTGTTGACCTCTAACCCAGTTCTATCTAAAACATATGAGCCCTGGTCTGTCCCTGTATGTTGAACTGATGGATTTTTCCAGCTACTCCGTCCGACTCGCCAACAGAGTCTGGAAAAGGACAGCAATAGCCTTGTGGCACTGAGATGGAGAATGTGTGAGAGTCAGTTTATAAATACTTGTCAGGGCTCATTATTTCCAACCCAATTATACATGACATAACCCCTCATGTAATAGACCTCTTAATTACAATGCACAGCAGAGTAAAAGCTCTTTATTAAGAAATGCCAAAACTAAGTAATTAGAATGTTCAATTCATTGAAGAGCAAAGCGAATTAGGTTTCTTTTCCCATTTTCATTACACATTGAAGAGTTTGCAGGGATATAAGAGAGACGATTGCTGGCTTGTTTTCAGCCTTTCATTTCCACCTTCTCACTTTCAATATTTCATACAAATTCTCAAGGCTGATCCAACTTGGATTATCAGCCAGACTTCCATTTCATCAGGATCGCACAAAACGTTTCTCAACCAGAATTACTGATTGAAGTGTAGTCACAGGTAAGGATTAAGATTCACAGCAACCAATTTGTATATAGCAGGCTATTATAATCCCAGCTGGTATTATTGTTGGTTAAGTCAGCTCCCAGACTGAAACCTTGTTTGATTGTTTTAACAAGTGGTCTTTTGCTGAAACATAGCACACAATACTGCAGATTTTGCATTTATGATAAAACAGAAGTTTATAACAAAAGAAATGAAGATAAAAGAGAATAAACCAAAGCACATACAAAGAACACAATGTAAAAGATTTTTAAACACACTATAAAAGTATAATTTCACTAATCCCAAAATACTCCTTTATTAATTAAAAAAAAACAAAACAGGTTTTATATTGTATCCAAAACATTACTCATACAATACTCATACCAGAGTCCCTGTATCTAGCACTTTGGCAAGTTTAAGTCACTTGTGATTTCAGTTTCTAGACTGAAATTACATATAGCTTCTTCCTGAAGTTTTCATACATCTGAGCTCCAATGTATTCAGTTTTAAGTAATCTCATCAGGGTTTTATCCCAACATTTCTGGTCTGACACTAACACCAACTCCTCACTGTGAAATAATTATTGTTCTCTATATATCCTTTCCTTCCCAGGAGCACTGATGTACACAGAAATTCACTTCCAAGGCTTCACAGCACTATCCATCAAAGGTCGCACTCTCTAATTATATAGGTGTTTCATTAAGGCTTAAAGAAAAGTCAGGTTCCAGAGCAAACAAACCTTGACACCCCATTACTTCCCTTACTGGGTTGTGAAGCAATCAAAAAGAAACAAAAGTCCATTAGTGGTACACAAAACCCATTCACTCGAAAGCCAAGCCTCAAAACTATTTTTAGAAGAGACCCCCACGTTTACAGAAATATTTAGAAATTACAGCAAACCTTTTAATAATTGACACCTATGGGACTAGGAATGTGCCATTTGATCAAATATTCCAGTTGATCAAGAGGTGCCAACTATGAATGTAACACACACTAAGTAATAGAAATGTAACGCAGGGGGTATACACATCACTGTTAAATTTTAGTTACAGCAGAAACCACTTAAATAAATATGCAACTTTGCCTTAAAAAAATTTACCAGCAGAGAGCTTCTCACTCACTCCCTCAATTGACTACTCGGACATCGCAGTGATTGTGACAATTCAGTAAACCTCCAGTATCTGAGGTATATATTTTTTTGTTGGTTTATTGAGAGTGCTGGTTCAAAAGGTGCTGGTTAACATGAACTTTGCTTTAATTATAAACTTCATACACTCAGGCAATCCATCAGTTACCAACACGAAAACTAGGGACCGAATCTCTCAATAATATGCATTTTTAAAAATGCATATACATTCCATCGATTAATACCTAAAAGCTCATACAGGCAGCAATCTGGTAATGAACAGATAATGTATTTACTGGTCATAGTTGGCTAATATTGAGTAAGACAGCATGAAGAGCCCCCCTGGTGTTGTTCAAAATACGAGCTGTGGGATCATTTGTATCCAACTGAAAAGGCAGAGGGGACTTCAGTTTCATCTGAATTGAAAAATTGCATTTCTGACAGTGCAACCTTCCATAAGCACTGCACAGGGTGTGTCAGCTTGGGCACGAATCTCTGGGGTGATCTTTAAGCTTCTGTTACCCTCAAAG
This sequence comes from Chiloscyllium plagiosum, assembly GCF_004010195.1. Lineage (NCBI taxonomy): Eukaryota > Metazoa > Chordata > Chondrichthyes > Orectolobiformes > Hemiscylliidae > Chiloscyllium > Chiloscyllium plagiosum. The sequence continues at coordinate 61,763,824 of NC_057722.1, forward strand.
TGAGTGGTGGTGTGTTGGTGGTGGGTGGGGAAACAGCGGAAGAAATAAATACAAAGCAGCGCATGCCTGACTTTCAGCTACACCCCACTGTGCATAGCGCCTGTCCACAAGATGCACTGAGGTGTTTCACTGATGCGGAATTCTGTAGGAGTAATTCCAATGGTCTTTTGAGCTCAGCTTTAGGCCCAGATTCTCAATTGTGAGGAAGGGGCCTTGAAACATTCATGAAAATATAGATTCGGGGGAATAAATAGAACAAAGAATGGTGGACGCTAGAAATCTAAAACAAAACCAGAGGTTGTTGCAGATGCTCAGCAGGGCTGGCATCATCTGTGGAGAGAAATTACAGCTAACATTTTAGGTCCAGTGATCCTTCATTGGAACACAGATTCCAGGGAGATGGACTCTGGCTCATTTTAATGACTGGGCTCTCACTACGTTGATCTGAGTGGGTGACCCGCAGTATCCTGCTCAGAGAACACAAAAGCAGTGAGCAGCCAGTGGGATCTGGTGGGATTAGTCCCTGTTCAGCAGATTGATGTAGTGCGAGGTGTTGGGGTGGTCTGCCTCTAAGTAGAAATGAGAAAGAGTGGAGATCCCTGGGTAAAGGATTATCAAGGCTTGCTAATGATCTGAAAATGGGAATGATGCCCATCTCTGTTTGGATTTAGGACCCTCTCTATCTATTGGCACACCCAAGTAGCCTCACCAGCTGCTTTTAGCAGCTAATGTAGCATTTACACCCAAGAAAACCAGTTTCATATTCCCTTCACTCCTTCAAAACAGGCAAAGGCTTTTAAAGCCTGAATCCTAGCTTTAGGATGAATAAAGAAGTTGATAGTATCGCCACAGAGAAAAAAAACTTTGCTGGTGGAGGAGTTTATTTAAGTGATTTATGCTGTTGGCTCAGTGGTTAGCATTGCTGCCTCACAGTGCCAGGTTTGATTCCAGGCTTGAGCGACTGTCTGTGTGGAGTTTGTACATTCTCCCCGTGTCTGAGTGGGTTTCCTCTGGGTGCTCAGGTTTTTTCCCACAATCCAAAGAATGTGCAGGTTAGGTGAATTGGCCATTCTAAATTGCCCAAAAGTGTTCAGGGATGTGTAGGTTAGGTGTATTAGTCGGTATAAATGTAGAGGAATGGGTTTAGATGGGATACTCTTCAGTGTGGACTTGTTGGACTTCTCTCCACACAGTAGGGATTCTATGAGTCTATGAACAAAGGGTCATAAGCTTAACTAGGGACAGCCAGGCCATTCAGAAGGTACTGCTTCACACAGGGACAGTAGAAATCTGACCCCCCCCAACACACACACACACACACACACACACACACACACAAAGTTTTAAATTGTGTATTTGTCAGGCAAGGTCGTTCAGAGTGACAGAACTTGGAAATCAGCCATGAACTGATTAAATGAATGGGTGGAGCAGCCCTGAAGGGGCTGAATGGCCTCTTCTTAGAGAAGGGAGGGATAGAACTTATTGTGGGTGACTGGGGTGTAGATGAGAGGAGGGGACTTCGGTAGCATTGTGTGTGGAGGAAGTGACAGCACTATCTGAAAGGACATATTAAAGTTGTAAATGAGTTGAGTTGATTGTTTTCGCCAGGGCCACCGTCAGATGGGAACTCGATGGTGACGCAGTATACGTTGGAGATGAGTCAAGGAGAGCTAGCACCTTCGGAGGTTTACTGTGGTCCTGATCTGGAATGTACTGTCAGCAGCCTCCTGCCTGGGACCACCTATCAGTTCAGGGTGAGAGCTGCCAATGAAGCAGGGGTGAGTTTCTGTGATCGCACCTTTATCTATTTGAATTTAAGCTAATCTTCCATACCCCAGTTCCTCCAGCACCAAGACCACTTACCTTTACCTTCATTACATCAGCCGTCTCCTCCACTGTCTCAATCCAATTGTATCCCTCAACCATCCCCATTGTCGCTCTGAGACTCGCCTTTTCCAACGCTCTCCTGCCCAGCACAGCCACCTTCATCTGGAATTGATCCAACAATCTGCTGTTCCTCTCCTCACCTGTACCAGCTTTCACTTGTTCAACAGCCCTGTGCTCCCTGACTTACATTGACGTTCAATCTGGAAAAGCCTCAACTTTTAAAATTCTCATCACTGTTTCCAAATCCCTTCATGGCCTCACCCCTCCTGATCCCGGGAATCTCCTCCAGCCCCACAGCCCTCTGAGATCCCTGTAGTCCTGCTATTCTGGCCTCTTGAACATGCCTAATTTTAACCTGTCCACCGTTCAGATCCTAATCCCTGGAATTCCCTCCCTAAACCTGTCTGCCTCTTTCTTCCTTTGTGATGCTCCTTAAATCCTAACAGCCAAGACTGATAGATAGGGAGCAGCTGGGATCCCACTGAAGGGTAGGCTACGCTTGAGGGGCAGAATGGCCTCATCCTGATCCTATGGTTTGTTATTTATCTGAAAAGCTCTCTGTGCCTGATAACATGTTACCGCATCAAAGGTGCTATATAAATATGAATAACTGTTGGTTTGAAAAAGGAAGTGAGAACAGTTTAAATTCTGCCGAAAATCCACAGCAGTCCCTCAGTGCGTGTCACTCCCAGACGGACTCACTCTGTTTTATTAGCAGTGTGCTGAGTCATGCTTGACCCAAACACTCCCTAGTCAGTGACCTCAAGGGATCACAACTGGTGACCTTATCCCTCCATCACTGTTCCTGAACAGTGCATTCCTAAAGTGGTAACTAGTTTATTTTTCAGACACTGGGGCCCTCGTGGTCACTGGTTCTATTGACAATGAGGACCTTGCGGGATAGTGGGAGTTGTCACAGTTTCAGCGATCTGGAACAAGCTGCCTGAAGGGGTGGTGGAAACCGTATCAGTAATAACTCGCAGACGAGAATTGTTTAAAGTGTTGTAAGGGGAAGCCTTGCAGGGCTGTGGAGTCAAAAGTCTGGAGGTGAGGGAATGAATCAGAGATCTGGGACAGTTACAGTGGGCTGAATGGCCACCTCCTGTGCTGCTAAATGTTATGACATGTGTCACTTTACCTGCTCTCCCCTTTACTCATCATTGCCTTAGACTTGCTATCTCGCAGGCTTCCCCCTCCTACAACAGCCCACAGATTTGCGGACACCATGTTAGTGTTGCCTAATGTGTCTTTGCACACCTCTCCCCGCCTTCTGCCAGTCTCCAAACTCTTTCCAACCTTGGTGATGCCCTGGGACTAAGACTATGGATTGTCATCTCCCCACTCACCGACCCTGCTCACCAAGATTTGTATCATACTCCATATTGGAGAGTGAGCTCAACCGCCAATGAAGTCGATGTGGGAGTGGGTCTGGAATCACCTAGAAGTGCAGACCTTAAGGTGACACCACGATTCCTTCACCCCAACCCCCATGCTCATTTCCATCGCTGCCACTTTTTCAGTTCTATCTTTTTTAAAGCGATGTGATGCGATTTCAAACTCCCGTTTTCCAGAATCTTTAGCCCAGCAACTTCCGAAACTGCGTGATGTCCCAAAGCATGTTCCACCCAGTGACCATCCAAATCCAATTCCAAACATTATATTAGAACCCTACAGTGTAGAAACAGACCCTGCAGCCCAACAAGTCCATGCCAATCCTTTGAAGAGTGACCCACTCAGACCCCATTTCCCTCTGATTAATGCACTTAACACTATGGCAATTTAGCATGGCCAATTCAGCTGACCTACACATTTTTGGACTCTGAGAGGAAACCGGAGCACCCGGAGGAAACCCATGCAGACCCGAGGAGAGTATGCAAACTCCACACAGACTGTAGCCCGAGGCTGGAATCGAACCCGGGTCCCTGGCACTGTGCAGCAGCAGTGCTGACCACTGAGCCACTGTGCCACCCTAAAAATGGCACCACTGCTCCTTGCGTGAAGTGCAGGGTACTTTGGGTTGGTCAGGGGATGTGAAAAGTGACACATTAATTAATTAATGACTTTCTTGTTCAATAGCTGATGTTTTGCTTGTTTTCTTTTTCAATGCCAGTACGGACCTTACTCTGAAGCAATAGATCTCACAACGGCCACAGGACCCCCAGTTCAGTGTAAATCACCTGCACTTTCCTGCTTGTCGACCACAAGTGTACACGTGAGCTGGGAGGTAAGTCACCACGACTTGAGGGGCAGCTTGGGGCCCAGAGGGACTGATCCCACATTCGGAAAAGTGTTTCACAAAGGCATTCAGAGAAGGCACATTTAAATAAAAAAATGCAAATCACTGTTTATTACACTGTGTCCAAAACTGAAGTCAAACCTAATTCACCCTGCTGCTGAAAGAGAGTGAGTTCAGGTTCATTTTGTCTCTGTCCTGAGTGTGTTTAATAGGGGACAGTCCAGAGGAGCTTTATTTTGTATCTAACCGTGTCCTGTACTGTCCTGGAGTGTTTGATGGAGACAGTGTAGAAGGACCTTTACTCTGTATCTAACTTTGGGATTCAGCTTTCCTGGAGGGGTTTGGTTGATCACCACTATTATCTCCATAACACCGGTGAACCATGTACTTTAACTTAACGTGAAAATCTTATGAGCCTGTGGAGGGGCAGAGGGCTGTATTCTCTGACACAAAGCTCTGTTGCGTGGATAATGGTTTAAATTCACAATGAAATGTGGTGCATAATCCCAGGTTGCGCCGTTCAGAGAGGAGCAATGCTGCGGAAGGAGGAAGCTGTGCTGTAATGATTTTGAGGTCTCCTTTCTTGGATTTGGTGGAAAGCAAAGCGAGGGGTATTGATTGGTGTGGGCGAGTTGAGCTGAGCGGGGTTTAACGTTCCGCAGCTTTTCCTCAGGTTGCTGGTGTGGCGATCTTTGTTGTCATGACACTGAGCTGCAGGACAGCAGTTAGCAAGCAATGTGCTTTTGATTGGATTGTTCTCTCCGACATCCACGGCTTTTGAGAGCATTGCTTTTAGCTTTGATCACTTTTGGGTTTGTGGGTAAAATTTCACTTGAGACCATTTCCTGAGGGCTCAGTGGAGGCTTGTGCCCCCCTCTTCTCTCAAAGACACAACTTCTTGGCAACTGAACTGAAGCCGTCCCATCCTGGCACTGCCCTCCAAACCGGGTGTTGAGGGGATCGATTCTAGGACAGGTTCAAATTGAAGCAGCAAGGCCTCTCCTTTCCCATCTCTCTGGCCCAACCTCAAGTTACTTTTATCCATCATCTCCCTTGTTCCCAGCAGTGCTTCTCAGTGCGGATGTGACCCCAACTGGCTTTCCTATTCCTCTGTGCCTTTGGGAATTTGGGGTCAATAGACTATAAGTCACAGGAGCAGAATTAGGCCATTCAGCCCATCGAGTCTGTTCTGCAATTCGATCATGGCTGATACGTTTCTCAACCCTATTCTCCTGCCTTCTACCCATAATCCTTGATCCCCTTACACATTTACACACACACACACACAGAGTCACACGCACATCCTCACAATCACATCATCAGGCATGCTCACACCCTCACACACACACTCACACCGTCATAAACACACTTTCACTGTTGCACAGTCACATTGTCACACTAACACTATTACACACTCACATTGTTGCACACTTGCACTGTCTCTCACACACAGTCACACACATCTTCACACTGACACATGCTCACACTGTCTCACACACACACACACATTGTCACACACGCACTATATCACATCACACAAATCACATTGTCATCTGCATTGTTGCAAACATGCTCACACAGTCTCACACACACATTGTCACATGCTCAAACTGTCTCACACACCCACACTCTCTCACATTGTCATACTATCACACACACTGTCACATGCTCACTCTGTCACACCCAGATAAGGGAGTGAGAAGGCACTAACATCATGAGGTACATTCCCAGCAGCTTTAACATTTTGAATTTTAAGAATAGCCAGAGCTGCCAGGCCATCACTTGCTGAGAGTAGGGGTTGGATGGGGGAGGGGTTGTCCTGTCTGAGGCACAGTTGCACTCAGTGCTGTGGGGAGGTGGCTGGGGAGAGTTTGGCTGAAAGTGTGTGGGCTCAAGACAGTGCCCTCAGTGTTATACTGTGGGTCTGCTCCATCCTATCTACCCTTCAGCCCACCCCCCCACATTGGGGCAGAAACCCGACCGGAGAGCTCTGGCTGTGGCTGTCTCTCTGAATCACAACATAACCAATGCAGATGAGAAGAGAGAATGGTGAAAATGGAAAAGCATTAATTAGCCACAAGATGGAAAAAAGACAGGTTATTCATTTAGATGTGAATAGCTCCCTTGTCCTAACTTGCCATTGCCTTTCACAGCACATGAAATAGAACAAGCATTAACAGCTATCGGCTCTCTCTCACTTGGAAATATGTTCACTTCATCTCACCCTCTCTGTGTGTGACCTTTTCACTATTTTACTGCTGCCTCCAATGAAACTTCGTATTGCACTTTGATTTCAAATAGATGCATTCATTAGAGTCTAATGCAAAATTCTGGGATAAAACATTTATTGTGAAGGATAATTTAACTAATGCACAAGATGTGAGTAAATCAGCCTTCCTCAGTGCACTTCCTGGTTTTAATAGCTCAGGTATTGTGGATAAGATTAGAAATGGTCTGTCCAACCTTTCAGCCATAGAAGCACAAAGTGTTAGAAAAATCTAACAGTTTGCCTCTTGTACTGTCAGCAAGTATTCATAGCTTTTACAGCTACTTATCACTATCAGATCAAGAGGTTTTTGCAGAATGATGCAAAAAGGGCACTAGACAGGCCCTTTTATGTTAGTGTAGTGCTGCAACACAAGTCTTCACTTATCCTAATTCATCCCTGCCTACCCTCTACTCCCTCCTGGCTTTATCGAGCCTGCTCTGAGATATAACTCTGCTAATGCTGGCTGAGTAGTATTTGAATCCTATTCGTAGTATGGAGCTTAAATATTGCTGAACAGAGACATGCTGTCAAAGTTTTTTCTCCTTGAACCCATCAGGACAGATGCAAGAATGCCAAATTTCAAACAGGAATAACAGTTTACATTGCATGAGCAAAAGGTGCTGATTGGTTGGCCGGAGGCTCCAGATTGGTCAAGGTGTTGCCATGGAAAGGCTCCAGGGACCAGTTACCGTAAAGTTTTAACAGAAAAGGGGCAACATCGAGATAGATCCCATTTTCCTTCAGAGGATTGCTCCCTACCCGTGAACATTGTTCCCTGGTGCATTTCCCATGGTCCATCTCGAGCACACTGAGGCAACGTGTCTATTATATTTGTGTTGTTTTTGAAAGCCGTAGCCCCTCTGGGCATTAAATCTTTTATCCACCATCCCCTCCTCCCCACCATGGTCCTGATACCCTCCATGCCATCTCATTGCCCCATTCCCCTTTCCCTCATGCCATCCATTACACCTCCATAGTTACTCACCTGGTGTGTTCCAATGGTGGATTCTTTAAAACACATGGACATGAGAAAATCTGAACCAGCACTTTCTCTTGTACATTTAATGAAAAAGGATGCATTCCAGAAACCCTTTTAGAGATTTAAAAACTCCTCAAGTCCTCAATCTCTCCAAGCAAACCTCTGATTAGAGCTCCTGTTCTTTCTATTGCACTGTTCACAAACCAGTGATTGGCTTGTCCTTGGTTACAAAGTATTGTGCAGCATCCAGAAGTTTTTCCATCATTGCAGGCTGTCTCAAGTGTTGCACATTTTACATTCTTGTCTTGAATGAGTCTCAATGAGGTCTGCTTGTGGTTACAGAGCCCGGAGAATTATGGTGATGACATATCAGAGTACAGACTGGAATGGGGGGAGACGGAGGAATCCATGGACCTTGTTTACTGCGGAATGGAGACAGCCTTCGAGATCAACGAACTCAAACCAGCGACACACTACTGCTGCCGACTACAGGTAAGGGGGCTGGCACCAGGGACGCAGCTCCTGGCCTTAGCCAACACCTCATTGGGCCGCAAAGTTACAGTTGTAATGCGTGAAATGAGCCACAACATTCTTCATTATATCCGCTGAAAATAATCGTCTCTTTTTCAAAGGAACTGGTAAAAAAAAAGTCCCAATCTACCCTCTCTGGATTCTTCAAAGCGCAGCACAGCCAATAAGTGTTTTTTTAAAGTGTCGTCAATGTTGTCGTGTAGGAACAATAGTACTCGAGTACCAGTGAAGACAAGTCTGTCCCTGTATAATACTGGGATACAGTACTGGTGGGGACAGGTCTATCACTGTATAACACTGGGGTACAGCACTGGTGTGGCCAGATCTGTTCCTGTAGCATACTGGGGTACAGTACTCGTGGGGACAGGTCTGTCACTGTATAACACTGGGGTACAGTACTGGTGTGGACAGGTCTGTTCCTATAGCATACTGGGGTACAGTACTGGTGGGGGCAGATCTGTCACTGTGTAATCCTGGGGGACAGTACTGGTGGGGACAGGTCTGCAACTGTATAATACTGGAGTACTGACCTGCTGGGGACAGGTCTGTCACTGTGTAACATTGACGCACAGTACTGGTGGGGCCAGGTCTATCACTGTATAACACTGGGATACAGTACTGGTGTGGCCAGGTCTGTCACTGTATAACACTGGGGTACAGTACTGGTGGCACCAGGTCTGTCACTGTATAACACTGGGGTACAGTACTGGTGGGGTCAGGTCTGTTACTGTATAAGACTGAGCTGGGGTACATACTGGTGAAGACAGGTTTGTCTTTGAAGTCACCTCAGTTTCTAGTTTCATCATATGTTTATTTGTACCACAAATCATGTTAAAATATAATTGTGATTGGCTGTGAAAGGCAGTGTTGTCTCTCTTGGCTGCACTGCAGTCATCAGTAGGCACCAGCTGGTAACTGATGGCTGTTAGGCTTCGAGGAATTGATGCTGTGAATACATCTCCATTACACATAATGAATGAGTTCATCAAACGAGTTAGTGAGTGATACTGATGTATGACACACAGGCCAGGGGACAATTTGAAATGTCTTATGAACTTTTATTTTCAAACTTAACACGCACATAAATAAAAATAGGCAATGTTTTGTCACTGCAGTCATTAATTTTGTTTCCTGTTCGTGTTCCTGATGGGAAGATAATATAATTTCATTCTGAAAGCAATTGTATCAATTTAGCAGAAGAGATTTAGATTATAGGGTCCCTGGGTGCACACAGCTCCCCCCTCCCCTCCTCTCACCTTGCTGCACTTTACATTCAGTTCGGTTCAAGTTCTTTGCTTTTTCACACCTCTATGTTTTAAAAAAATGTCAGTACAAGACGAGGCCATTCTCCCCCTTGACAATGTTCTTTACTTGTTTCAGCTTAGAACTGATGTTCTTTTTAACTCTGTCAGAACCATCTTTGTCACAAACCCTTTGCCTCGAAACATGATGGCACTTATTGAACACGTTTTGGCCATTGCCAACAAAGGGTGGGCGCTCTTCCCAGTCATTAATGTCAAAGCTGTTGGCCTTCAAGCAGCATGTCAGAGTGTCTTTATAGCATTTTCAATGTCCTCCCTGGAATGCTGGCTGTCTGAGAATTGGGAATGAGGAGGCAGAATGACAACTGATGTCCTTCACCATCCTTACCTGGTCTGGCCTATATACTCCAAACCCACAGTATCTAAGGGACGGCACTAAATATTGGCCTAGCCAGCAACATCGACATTCTGTGAACTAATAAAAAACACAGAGAAAAAGAAGTCATTAAAAAGAAGTCATTGGGCGGCATAGTGCTTCAGTGGTTAGCACTGCTGCCTCACAGCGCCAAGGACCTGGTTTCAATTCCAGCCTCGGGCGAGTCTGTGTGGAGTTTGCACATTCTCCCCATTGTCTGCGTGTGTTTCTTCCAAGTGCTCCAGTTTTCTCCCACAATCCAAAGATGTGCAGGTTAGGTGAAATGGCCTTGCTAAATTGCCCATAGAGTAGGTTAGGTGCAATAGTCAGGGGTAAATATAGAGTAATGGGTTTGGTTGGGATACTCTTTGGAGGGTCGGTGTGGACTTGTTAGGCCGAAGGGCTTGTTTCCATACTGTAGGAATTCAAAGATTCTACAATGATCCCATTGCCTCATGGGACACCCTGCCCTTATGTGTCAAGAGATCCTCAGGCCAGGAATTCTGCCCATTCAGTCACTTGAGGACCTATGGCAGAAACTTGGAGTAGAGGTCATCCTCAAGTTGAGGGACAGGGATTTGCGATGAACCCCCAACCCTCTCGGTCAGCAGAAAGTTCCATCTGCCCCATCCATTGTTTTATGAGGAAGTTAATTCCAGATGCCCACTGCTCTCTGCTTCCTCATTCCACCCTCAGTGCCCTCGCTGTCAGTTTTAGATTGTGTCCTCCTTGTTTTGCATTTCTCTGACTAGTGGAATTCATGGAGTCATAGAGATGTACAGCACAGAAACAGACCCTTCAGTCCAACCCGTCCATGCCAACCAGATATTCTAATGCAATCAAGTCCCACCTGCCAGCACCCGGCCCATATCCCTCCAAACCCTTCCTATTCATATACTCATCCAGATGCCTTTTAAATGCTGCAATTATACCAGCCTTCACCACTTCCTCTGGCAGCTCATTCCATACACGCACCACCCTCTGCGTGAAAAAATTGCCCCTTAGGTCCCTTTCAAATCTTTCTCCTCTCACCTTAAACCTATGCCTCCTAGTTCTGGACTGCCAACCCCAGGAAAAAGATTTTGTCTATTTATCCTATCCATGCCCCTCATGATTTTATAAACCTTTCAGGTCACCCCTCAGCTTTCGACGCTCCAGGGAAAACAGTCCCAGCCTATTCAACCTCTCTCTTTAGCTCAAACACTCCAACTTGTAAATCTTTTCTGAACCCTTTCAAATTTCACAACATTCCTCCGATAGGATGGAGATCAGAATTGCACTTTCTGGTCTCCAGTATTCCACAAGTGGCCTAACCAATGTCCTGTACAACCACAACATGACCTCCAAATTCCTGTACTCAATACTCTGACCAATGAAGAAAAGCGTACCAAACTTCTTCTTCACTATCCTACCTACCTGTGACGCTACTTTTAAGGAACAATGAACCTGCAATCCAAAGTCTGTTTGTTCAGCAGCACTCCCCAGGACCTTACCATTAAGTGTATAAGTCCTGCTTTGATTTGACTTTCCAAAACACTGCAACTTGCACTTATCTAAATTGAACCGCATCTGCCAGTCCTCAACCCATTGGCCCATCTGATGAAGATCTTGTTGTACGCTGAGATAATCTTCGCTGTCCACTACAACTCCAAATTTGGTGTCATCTGCAAAGTTATTAACTGTACCTCCTATGTTCACATCCAAATAATTTATATAAATGATGAAAGCAGTGGACCCAGCACTGATCCTTGTGACACACCACTTTGAGGCCTCCAGTTTGTAAAGCAACCCTCCACCACCACCACTCTCTGTTCTTCTACCTTTAAGCCAGTTCTGAATCCAAGTGGTTAATTCTCCCTGTATTCCATGCGGCCTAACCTTGCTAACCAGTCTCTACCATCGGAAACCTTGTCAGACGTCTTACTGAAGTTCATATACATCATGCCCACCACTCTGCCCTCATCAATCCTCTTTGTTACTTCTTCAAAAAACTCAATCACGTTTTTGAGACATGATTTCCCACGCACAAAGCCATGTTGACTATCCCTAATCAGTCCTTGCCTTTCCAAATACATGTACATCCTGTCCCTCAGGATTCCCTCCAACAACTTGCCCACCACCGAGATCAGGCTCACTGGTCTATAGTTCCCTGGCTTGTCCTTACCACCCTTCTTAAACAGTGGCACCACATTAGCCAACCTCCAGTCTTCGGCACCTCACCTGTGACTATCGATGATACAAATATCTCAGCAAGAGGCCCAGCAATCAATTCCCTAGCTTCCCACAGAAGCTAGATACCTGATCAGGTCCTGGGGATTTATCCATCTTGATGCATTTCAAGACATCCAGCACTTCCTCCTCTGTAATATGGACATTTTTCAAGTTGTGCAGAAAGTAAGGACTGCAGAAGCTGGAGATCAGAGTTGAGAGTGGAAAAGCTCAGCTGGTCAGGCAGTATCTGAGGAGCAGGAGAATTGATGTTTTGAGCATAAGCCTCATTCCTGATGTTGAGCTGATACCCGAAACGTCGATTCTCCTGCTCCTCGGATGCTGCCTGACTGGCTGGGCTTTTCAAGATACTACCACCTATTTCCCCTCATCCTGTGTTTTCCCTGTCCTTCTCCACAGTAAACATTGATGCAAAATACTCATTTAGTATCTCCTCCATTGCCTGCAGTTCCACACATCGGTTGCCTTACTGATCTTTGAGGTATCCTATTCTCTCCTTAACCCTATCTGCCAAAGCTATCTCATGTCCCCTTTTTAACCATCCTGACTGCTTACTGCCTTTATACTCTTCTGAGGATTCACTCGGTCTCTCCTGTCCATTCCTGATATATGCTTCCTTCTTCACCAAAACCTTAATTTCTCTAGTCATCCCGCATTTCCTGCACCTAACAGCCTAGCTTTACACCTGAACAGGAATATACTGGCTCTGGACTCTCGTTACTTCATTTTTGAAGGCTTCCATTTTCCAGCCATCCCTTTATCTGCGAACATCTGCCCCCAAACAGCTTTTCAATGTTCTTGCCTTATACTCTGCCTCTAGCTGGTCCATCATCATTTTAAACACCACTTCTCAATCTTCTGTCTTCAAAAAGTGCACAAGCATCAACAATGTAATCCAACATCAGAATATAACCATTGAAGATCTGATTGTATTCTGGTGAATCTCCTCAGCAGCGCCCCCAAGGCCACTATCTCCTTTATAGAACATAGAACATTATCGCGCAGTTTAGGCCCTTCGGCCCTCGATTTTGCACCGATCTGTGAAATCAATCTGAAGCCCATCTAACCTACGCTATTCCATTCTCGTCCACATGCCTATCCAATGACTATTTAAAAGCCCTTAAAATTGGCGAGTCTACTACTGTTGCAGGCAGTGCATTCCACGCCCCTACTACTCTCTGAGTAAAGAAATTACCTCTGACATCTGTCCTATATCTATCACCCCTCAATTTAAAGCTATGTTCTCTTGTGCTCTCCATTACCATCCGAGAAAAAAGGCTCTCACTGTCCACCCTATCTAACCCTCTGATTATCTTATATGTCTCAATTAAGTCACCTCTCAACCTTCTTCTCTCTCACGAGAACAGCCTCAGGTCCCTCAGCTTTTTCTCGTAGACCTTCCCTCCATACCAGACAACATCCTAGTAAATCTCCTCTGAATGCGATGCCCAGAACCGAACCCGATTACTTGTGATGGGATTAAACAAAGCTTTCCTTAACCTGGAGCATCACCTCCAGCCATTACTATTCCAGACCTCACAAGGTGAACATTCCATTACCAATTCTGATTGATCTGTGCACCCGTTTCAGAGAAGCAACAGTATACTATCCACAAGAAACACAACAGAAATCCTAAGTGAGCACTTTCCAAACCCACACCCACTGCCATCTTGAAGGACAAAGGCAGCAGATGCAAGTTCTCCTCGAAGTCTCTCGCTATCCTGACTTGGAAATATGTTGCCGTTCCTTCAGTGTCGCTGGGTCAAAATTCTGGAACTGCCTCCGACACTGCAAGGTGAGAGTCCCTACACCACCATGACTACAGCAATTAGAGAAGCCAGCTCAAGGGCTCCAGCCAGGTCTGGAGAGTAAATGCTCACCAGGCTATTGACGCTCGTATTCCCTGAATGGATAAAAAGAAATCCAATTCCTTTTTAAAGATATTGTTGGACCAGTGTCTTTCCATTTCCCCTGTCACCCTCTTGCAAAGTCATTTAAAGGTGCTCTATAAATGTAAGTTGTTTTAAAATCATAGAAGTTTTATAGGACAGAAGAGGCCATTTGACCCCTTGTGTCTTTACCAGCCCTCAAAAGAGCCACCAGCTAGTTCCATTCTCCAGCCCAATCTCTGTAGCTCTCTCAATGCATCGCTTTCAAATATATATCCAGCTCTCTTTCGAAACCTATGGAGTCTACCTCCATCAGTCTCCCAGGGAGTACATTCGAAATAAAGAAGTTTCTTCTCCCCTTACTCATTGCTCTCTTGCTGATACGTCTTGAAATTGTGACCCTAGTTACTGACATGCCAACCAGTGGAAACAGAATATCCTTCTTTACCCTGTCAAAATTGTTCTTAAGTTTGACACCAGAATCAGGTCACCTCTTAATCTTAAATAAAGACGGAAAGTACTGCAGATGCTGTAAATCAGAAACGAAAACAGAAGTTGCTAGAAAAGCTCAGCAGGCCTGGCAGCATCTGTGAAGAGAAATCAGAGTTAACGTTTTGGGTCTGGTGACCCTTTCTCAAGGAACCTGTGCCCAGGATATTTGTCTCTGATGATGATGATGCCTGCTATGGCCAAACAGCCTACAGCCATTCAGCATTGCAGCTCATGGATATAAGAAGTGTTTTTGAGTTAGGTTGTAAAGCATCTCTGAAGACTGGAACTGCCCATCAATGGAAGCAAATTTTCAGTAAGTCTTGCTCCAGTGAAACCAGGCAGCCTAAATCATATAGCGCTTTTCACAAATTCAGGATGTTTCAAAGTTCTTGATTGAGACAATTTGAAGTATAGCCACTGTTTTTAGTGAAGGAAACACAGCAGTCAGTTTGCACAAAGCAAGATCCCACAAGCAGCCTTGTGCCAATGACCAGACTGTCTGATTTTCCAGCCATTTTGATTGAGGGACAGGGAGAGCTCACACGATCGTCCTACAAAGGGATCCTTCTTACACGCATACAGGAGGGCCTTGGTTTTCAAGAGGAAACACCTCCAACAGTGCAGCACTCTACCAGTTCTGCACCCAGGTGGACTGCGTCAAGAGTGTGGTGCTGGAAAAGCACGGCAGCATCCAAGGAGAAGGAGAATCGGTGTTTTGGGCAAAAACCCTTCATCAGGAATGAGGATTGCATGGGGAGCCTCCACTCTCAGGAGTTGGACTCCAACCCACAGCCTCTAAATCAGACTCATGGGAGACAAAGCTAAAATCAAAGGGCAAGCTGGAGAGAGCAAGGTACTGTTGGAACAGATAAAGAATGCGATATCAAATTTGATTGAAGTTACAAAGAAGTTAGTTATAAACCTAGGACTGGGAATTTGGATGGTCATTTAAATTAATAGCAAGAATTAGAGCATTATTTTGTTCAGGTGCATAAACATTACAGTCCCTCAGGGTCGAATCAGTGTTCCTGACATTACTCAAAACACTAATGAGCACGTCCTGTTGACAGTCACTGTAATTATTCTTTCACTTTATCTCACTCTCATATTCACCTGTAATTCTTATATCATATTAGTAGAAATTATGGTTTTAGAAACTTCAAGTTAGGAGCTGATGACTCATGTTGTTAAACTCTGGAGCTTTCACACTGGAGGACTTCCTTTTTAACAACACGGGAAAGAGCAGTAGCCAACATACAAAATCCTGTTTCTTTCATAAATGATCCATCCAACTTCTCAACGCAAACTGGTGTTCTTATAGAACCTTTCACAGAATAGCCAGCTCGGTGATGTGCTGCCACTGCAGTTAAACAAGGTCCTGATGAGACCACCCCTGGAGCACAGCATTGGCCTCCCTTCTTAAGAAAGGATTGACCTGCTGTAGATGGAGTGCAGGGGAGGTTCACACTGCAGATATCAGGGATGGCAGAATTGTCATTTGAGGAGAGATCATAAAATCATAGAATAGAAACATAGAATCATTACAGCGTGGAAGCAGGCCATTCAGTCCTCTGAAGAGCATCACACCCGGACCCACCCCATATCCTATCGCTGTAACCCTGCATTTCCCATGGCTATCCCACCTAGCCTGCACACTGGACACTGTGGGGAATTTAGCATGGCCAGTCCATCTAGCCTGCACCTCTTTGGACTGAGTTTGACTGGGCCTGGTTCTCAGAATTATTTGTTGAAACATATAAAATTCGACCAGGGCTGGACAGATTCCTGTTGTCCTCACCCTCGAGGGTTAACATTGTTCCTGGTGACTTTGCCAAGTCTGCACTAGAAGTCATCCTGAGTTCATTGCTGCAATAGGTTCGATGTCTGATTATTAGAGAAAATAAATTAAACTGTCTGTGAGCTAGAGGCAGTAAAACAGTAGCATTCACATCTGTATTACACTTAAAGAAATTAGTTTAAGACATGGGCCATTTTCTCCCATGAAACCACATTAATGTATCCTCCCATAAGTAATTACTTCAGGACAACCTATTTAAGTACTTGGATTGGTTGCAGCATTTGGCAAGAGTGCTGGTGGCTGGAGATTCATGGAATCCAATTAAGCCCAGGTCATACATACAGAGAGAAAAAAAACAACTTGCATTTCGTTAGCACCTGTTGCCAACTCAGGTGGACCAAAATGCTTTGCATCCAATGACGAATGTATTCTTGTGGTAGTGCACAGCAGGTTCCTGTGAACAGCAGTGAGATGAACAATTTGGTCATCCATTTCAATGTTGCTAGCTGAGGGGCAAATATTGGCCTTTGAGGTCCTAACAGCTTTGTTGATCCATTTAAATTGACACACGCATGTATCAGAAATCAGACAACTCCTTGATATGGACTGAATGGGCTGAGAGTGTGAGATGGAGGATTGCCCTCGAGAAGATGCTCTTTGTCAGCTTTACAATGAGAAGGTGTCTACCCTCTGCTGTTACTGACGTGGTCATGATTGACGAGACGGTGTAGAATGCACAGATAGAATTGTCAAATCTGATTGGAAGGGTTCCTGGATGTTTCATCCAATGGCCTGCCCAGAATTGTGGGGAGGGCTTCCTGGCTCCAGGGCTCTTCTTACTGCACCCTCCTCCACCCCGCACCCCCAACTTCTAAATCCTGTTTCACCCTCCCCTGCACCCTCTTGACTGGAGTCCAGTTTAAAGTTCACATGGTGGTGTCAGTGGTTGGAACTGTACATTGCTGAATGAATGCCCCATGAGTTGTTGCCCACAGTTGTTGGTGTCAACAAGCGCTGCATTCTCCTACATTTATTGTGGGAGTGACTATACATTGCCTTGGTGCCAATGTGTGCAGCACTGAAAGATGTCACAAAAATGCAAGTTACTTCTGAAAAGTTCCCCACTTCATCCTTGTTTCCAAATGATAGGGTGAAGGGCACAAAGTTTCATAAGAACATTACTGCAGTTATGTAGTTGACTGAGGAAGTGGGGATTGCTTCCTTTGGACCAGAGAAGACTAAGAGGAGAATTGATCTAGATCTTCAAATCACCAAGGATTTGCACAGAGTGGGTGGGGAGAATGTTCCCATTGTTGGATAGATCATGAATCAATGGATACAGATCTGTGGTAATTCGCAAAAGCAGCACCAGGAAGATCTTTTTCATGTGGATAGGGGTTAGGATCTGGAGTATTCTGCCTGAGTGCATAGTGGAGAAGGGTTTATTTGAAGCTTTCAAGAGATCACCATCCAAAGAGGAAGCAGACAGGGGAAAGACATTACATAAGTTACTCCTTCAAAGAGCGTTATGGACATGGTGAGCCAGAAGGTCTCCTGTTGTGGAGCTACTCTGTGTTTCCATGAGTGACAGGCAGTTCCGAGCAGCAGTTTGGAGGGTCTCAACAGCAACCACTACAGCTTCTGTTTCACTTTGACTGTAATTAACAGCATCAGCAAGCAGCCATCAGCCCTCCAACTCTCCTTAAAGCTTCAGTCTCCATTTCATTCTGTTGACGTTAGTATTGTGCAACACGTGATTTTGCAGTCCACGCACAACGGGAAAGTAATTATTGTTAATCACCCAACAGATTTTCAGTGAATGATAAATCTGGGCATTGCTCAGAGAATGCTGTTGTATTTGGCTGTTGGTGCCAGATGCAAGCAGAATCTATTTGGTTGCATCATTAACTAAATTAGTGTGAAGTAAAATTAGGTGATCATCCTAAAGTTATTAACCCAATTTCCTTCCTATTTTTAGCTGAAAATACGCAGATCGCTTTGATCATTGATCACGCACTCTGTCTAAATTCCCTCCAAGTCTCTTTGTGTCTTCCACATAACTCGCATTCCCACCAACTTTTGTATCATCTGCAAACTTGAAAATATTACAATTTCCACATTCTAATGCACTGATCTTTAAAGTACCCCAACAGATAGAGCCTACCAATGATGAGAGAATGATCCATTTATTGCTACTCTTTGCTTTCCACCTGCTATCCAATCCATAATAGTATATCAGCTGCAATCCTCTACACCTTAATTTTGTTTAGTAACCTCCTATGTGGGACTATATCAAAAGCCTTCTGAAACACTAAATAAGTCACATCCACTGATACTCCCTTATTAACTCTGCTATAACATCCTTAAAAAACACATCTTCAAAACTCTGTTATGATATTCCCTTCATTTCTAAGTATCCCATAATCACAAACTTTATAACAGATTATAGTATTTACCTTACCAAGGACATATGAACCGTACCAACTTATAAAGCAGTGGTAAATGTAGACCATTCAGTCCATCAGGCTGGCTCCATTGTTTAATAAGATCACGTCTGATCTCTCTGATCTATTCCATATTCCTCCCGATCCTCCTGATAACCCTTGAATTCCTGCCAAACAACAATCTATTCACTAGGCACAAGTGAGGACTGCAGATGCTGGAGATTAGAGTTGAGTGGGTGATGCTGGAAAAACACAGCAGGTCAGGCAGCATCTGAAGAGCAGGAAAATCAATGTTTTGGGCAAAAGTCCTTCATTTACCTCTCCATCCCCCCAAGGCTCCCAGCCTCATTCCTGATGAAGGGCTTTTGCCCGAAACATTGATTTTCCTGCTCTTTGGATGCTGCCTAACCTGCTGTGCTTTTCCAACACCACACTCTCCACAGCTATCTATCCACTTCCACCTTAAAAGTATTCAGTCACCACAACTCCCTCAATTTCTGAGGCACGTAGTTACAGAATCCTTTGCACAATCCTCTGAGGGGGAGAAAGTCCTCCTCATCTTTGTTATTAAAAGGATGACCCCTAGTTTTACAACAGTGCCTCCTGATAAGACTATATCATTTTGAAATCACAGCGGGTCAGGCAGCATCCGTGGAGAGAGAGCAAGCTAACGTTTTGAGTCCAAATGACTCTTCATGTATCTTTGTATTTTTCATCAGTTTGATTGTGGATAAAAGTGAAGAATGGACTTTATTTAAAACCAAGGACTGAGGAAGGATTTGCTGCACTTCAGAAAACAAGTTTCTCCAATTCAATGTGAATTATATTTCCACTTTTTAAAAAAATTCATTCAAGGCATTCAAGGGTGTCACTGGCTGGGCTATCATTTGTCACACATCCATAACTACCCTTGAGAAGGTGAGCTGCTTTCTTTAACTGCTACAGTCCATGTGCTATAGGTAGATGCTACAATGCCACTGTATCCCAGGATTTGAGACAGCGACACTGAAGAAACAAAAACAGAATTTGCTGGAGAAATTCCATTCTGAAGAAGGATCATGGACTCGAAATGTTAACTCTGTTTTCCGTCCACAGATTCTGCAATTTCTGTTCTGTTTCAGATTTCCGGCATCCGCAGTTCTTTGTTTTATTTGACACTGAAGGAACAGTAAAGTATTTCCAAGTCAGGATAATGAGTGGCTGAGAGGGGAGCTTGGTTTTCCAATATATCCACAGCCCTTGACTTTCTAATGATGAAAGTGGTCATGGGTTTGGAAGGTACTATCTGAGTGAATGTCTGCACTGTGTCTTGTGGATGGTACAAACTGCTGCTACTGAGGATCAATGGTGAAGGGAATGAATATTTGTGGATCTGGTACCAAACAGCCCGCCTTGTTTGCTCTTTATAGCATCAAGCGTCTTGAGTGTCAGAACTGCAGTCGCCCACAGAAATGGGTAGTATTCCATCGCACTCTTGACTAGAGTCTTGAAGGCTGTGAAAAAGCTGTGGGGAGTCAGGAGGTAGGGTTCTTGCTGCTTTACAAACAGTCAGGCAGGTGAGAATAAGGTGGCGCAGCTCTGGATTGTGTGTGCAGACTGACATCAGCCACAAGATGTCGCTGATTGATCTGTGCGGTTCTAACCATTCATGATTGCCAAAGGACATCAGCCTGACAGGAGCTGTGATTGGCTCCTGGTTTGTAAACAGCTTGGGAGTTATGGTAAAGAGGGAGGAGCTGCTGGATTGTTGGAAGAGCAGGTTCTGTGTGTGTCTCTGTCTCTCTGCAGTAACAGTGCCTGAAACATGCCAGCTTCTTTCCTCCCACCAGTTGCTGCAAACTGTCGCCTTTGAATCAGTAATGAAGCGACTTTGTAATTAGTGTACCAATCACAATGGGGTGGCATGGTGGCTCAGTGGTTAGCACTGCTACCTAACAGCGCCAGGGACCCAGTTTCAATTTCCACCTCGGGCAACTGTCTGTGTGGAGTTTGCACGTTCTCCCCGTGTCTGTGTGGGTTTCCTCCGGGTGCTCCGGTTTCCTCCCACAGTCCAAAAATGTGCAGGTTAGGTGAATTGGCCATGCTAAATTGCCCGTAATGTTAGGTGAGGGGGTAAATGTAGGGGAATGGGTCTGGGTGGGTTGCTCTTCGGAGAGTCAGTGTGGACTTGTTGGGATGAAGGGCCTGTTTCCACACTGTAAGTCATCCAATCTAATCACACTTTGCCTCCTGCAAAGAAGTGGAAGAAACTGGAGAAAAGAGATCAAAGAACTGAACAGAAGCAAGTGGACCATCTCAGCAAACCCTTTGGGCTGGTGCTTTTCCAGACTTTGTCCCTCCACCCATCACGCAATTCTGTTTGTTTGTCTGTGTCTGTCTGTATGTGTGTGTAAGGATTTTTAAAAAAGGTGAGGGTTTTAATTGGTCAACCTGTATGTTGACAATTGTTAGCTGTTTTCTTGTCATTAGAATTATTTATTTTCAATAAACAGTTGTTATTGTTAGTGCAGGAACTTGGAGACCATTTTCTGTTAACCTGATTCCAACCAGACAGGTAAACTGGGGAGCTGTGTGTATTAATTTACTGTTTGTGACTCGATCAGCCTTGTGGGGACCTTGAGAGCAGTAGGGCTTTGAGAATCAGTGCACTTTCCCAAGTGGGCTGTAACACACTTAGTTCTGGACTCAGCCATACAGGAAGTATCCTTTCCATGTTCATCTTGTCAAGACAATCAAATCAACCCTCACTCTGCTAAGCCCCAGTGCAAACAAGCCCAGCCTGACTAAATTATCCTCATAAAAACAGCCAGTCGGTCAACAATCAGTTTGCCACTTTGCAGTTCCCTGTTTTCACTCTTCTCTCCTTTGTTACACAGAGGGATGACATTTGAAACTTTCTAATCTGCAGGTATCATTGCAGAGTTAATCAAATCTTGAAAGTTGATCATTATTGCATCCACCAGCTCTGCAGTCATCTCTTTCAATACTCTAGAGTGAAGATCTCTGGGAAGAAGGGAATTTGTCAATTTTCAGCCCCATTAACTTCTCCAATACTTTTATTTCTACGAAAGAGTAATACCTTTCACTTCCATGCTCTCACTTGATCTTCGGATCTCAAATTATTTCAACTAGGCTTCTTATCTGCCAGCCTCATCCCTGATGAAGAGCTTTTGCCCGAAACATCGACTCTCCTGCTCCTCGGATGCTGCCTGACCTGCTGTGCTTTTCCAGCGCCAAACTCTTGACTTCTTATCTCTCTCTGAGAAGACAGACAGATAAACAAAAAATACTTAGGTAGCTTCTCTGTCATTTCCGAATTTCCTATTTTAAATTCTCCTGTCTGTGTTCGGCTTTACTAATCTTTTCCTTTTAACCTACCTGGAGGAATTATACAATCCATTTTTATGTTTCTTAACATTTAAATTCACTTTTATACCTGGAAATGTCCACAGAAGTTATCTATATACCTTTACAATTCAGAGCTCTCTACTCGAGAAGGAAAACAAAAGGCAGATGCCCTTTCTTGCTGCTTTGAATTTATCATTGGTCCTCTGAAGAATCCTCTCATCATCCTTCATTTCCAGTCCTTGGAACTGTTGGTGTTCACTCTTACTTACACAGCATTCCCAGCTCCCTTAGTTCAGATTCCATATACTCAAGATCATAACTGAGGCTGACACATTGTGTGCATTACAATACTCATAGATAAAGAAGAGAGTGGTCCTAAGGGAAGGGTACTAAACTGGGCCAAGGCCAATTATATCAAAATTAGGCAGGAGCTGGGAAATGTGGATTGGACACAGCTATTTGAACGGAAGTCCACATTTGAGATGTGAGAGGCTTTCAAAGGTAGGTTAATGGTAGTGCAGGATAGGCATGTCCCATTGAAGAGAAAGTGAGGACTGCAGATGCTGGAGATCAGAGCTGAAAATGTGTTGCTGGAAAAGCGCAGCAGGTCAGGCAGCATCCAAGGAGAATTTATCATTGGTCCTCTGAAGAATCCTCTCATCATCCTTCATTTCCAGTCCTTGGAACTGTTGGTGTTCACTCTTACTTACACAGCATTCCCAGCTCCCTTAGTTCAGATTCCGTATACTCAAGATCATAACTGAGGCTGACACATCTTGTGCATTACAATACTCATAGATAAAGAAGAGAGTGGTCCTAAGGGAAGAGTATGAAACTGGGCCAAGGCCAATTATATCAAAATTAGGCAGGAGCTGGGAAATATGGATTGGACACAGCTATTTGAACGGAAGTCCACATTTGAGATGTGAGAGGCTTTCAAAGATAGGTTAATGGTAGTGCAGGATAGGCATGTCCCATTGAAGAGAAAGTGAGGACTGCAGATGCTGGAGATCAGAGCTGAAAATGTGTTGCTGGAAAAGCGCAGCAGGTCAGGCAGCATCCAAGGAGCAAGAGAATCGACGTTTCGGGCATGAGCCCTTCTTCAGGAATGATTCCTGAAGAAGGGCTCATGCCCGAAATGTCGATTCTCCTGCTCCTTGGATGCTGCCTGACCTGCTGCGCTTTTCCAGCAACACATGTCCCATTGAAGGCAAAGGATAGGAAGGGCAAGATTCATGAACCGTGGATGACAGTAGGAATTGTACAACTAGCCAAGAGGAAAAGGGAAGCGTAGATAAGGTCTAGGCAGCTGAGAACAGAACGGGCCCTGGAGGAATATCGGAAGAGTAGGACAAGTCTTAAACAAGGAATCAAGTGGGCTAAAAGGGTCATGAAATAGCTTTAGCAAGCAGAATTAAGGAAAATCCCAAAGCATTTTATTCTTATATAAGAAGCAAGCGGGTAACTAGAGAAAGGATTGGTCCACTAAAAGATAATGAAGGAAGGCTGTGTGTCGATTCTGAATGATTACTTTGCATTAGTGTTCACTGAGGAGAGGAACGTGATGAATCTTGAGATTAGAGATAGAAGTTTGATTAGTCTGGATCACGTTGGCATAAGTAGGGAAGATGTGTTGGGTAGGCTAGATGTTAAGGTGGACAAATCCCCAAGACCGGATGGAATTTATCACAGGTTCCTGAGGGAGGCGAGAGAGGAAATAGCTGGGACCCTGACAGATATCTTTGTGGCATCCATAAATACAGGTGAGGTGCCGGAGGACTGGAAGGTTGCTTATGTTGTCTCCCTGTACAAGAAGGGTAGTAGGGATATTCCAGGTTATTACATACCAGTGAGCCTGATGACGGTGATGGGCAAGTTGCTGGAGAGGATACTGAGAGATAGGATCTATTTATACTTGGAAAGGAATGAGCTTATTGGTGATGGGCAACATGGTTTTGTGCGGGGGAGATCGTGCCTTATCAACTTAATAGAGTTCTTCGAGGAAGTGACCAAGTTGATAGATGAAGGAAGGGCTGTTGATGTCATATACATGGACTTTAGTAAGG